>NW_011500016.1:270955-275426 GCF_000495115.2 Populus euphratica | reverse complement strand
GACTAATCTTGATTTATGTTGTATAACACTTGGGACAACAAATGCTTGGCCCTTTCATAGCACAAACCGTATGGTATACCGACACTTGTGCTATCAAAAAACTTGATTTGTTGTTAACATAAGTATAAAACGAATTTGATTTGTTATTAACATAAGTTATAATCATGAATACCTGATAACATTTACAATTATTAGCATTATTCGAATAAGATAACTAATGTAATTATGTTAACAATTTATAATATGAAACAAACCTCCTTTGTGTGTGGTTTCTATTAAAGTAATACGAGTTTATACTATACTTATTTGAAATATTATTAATGGATCCTCAACCTTAACATTTGTTTTTATCATTATTTAATCCTCACATTAATCCTCCTCCTCCTCCTACTACTACTACTACTACTACTACTACTACTACTACTATTATCATTACTATTAGTATTTGTATTAGTATTAGTATTACTATTACTATTATTATTATTATTATTATTATTATTATTATTATTATTATTGTTGTTGTTGTTGTTGTTGTTGTGCTCTCATTTATAATTTATACAATTAACCTCCATGTGGTTCAACTCTGGTCTTGTTGGGTTATTTATTACTTCGACACTTCTGTACTTGAAAGAAGACATCAATCTTTTGGTCGTGTTAGACACCAAGATCGATAATTTTGCTGGTGTTTACATCTAAAATAAATATACATGTGTCAAATATAGAAAACAGTAATTGTTGACCACAAAGCAAGATAAAAAAGATGAAATTGATCATAAATCAAAAGAATCTATCAAGTTAGAAAAGAGTTGATCAACTTAAAATGTTGAAAAAGTAGTTGACAAAGCGACCATAAAGAAGCGATTGACCAACAAAGTTTAAATTAGTGCCAAACAAGAGATATAGTCATATTCATAACAGGAGTCCTCAACAAAGTAACTAATCAGAAGTTAGAGTTTAGATTAGGATTCATGTCTATATTAATAAAAAAGGAATTTAACTTGTAATAGAATTTAATAAACCTTTTTATCTTATATCAATATTTGTATAAGATTATAATTACTTGTGTAATTAGGATTAAAACTTTGTAACAATATAAATAAAGTTAGATGCTATTGTAAATGATAGTCAAACTCATATATTCAATTTCAACAATTTATTTATCTTCTTTACAACTTTATTTATTTTTTGCATATAAATTCCCTATGAACCCTTTCTTTTTAGAACTCATGTGTTTTGTTTAAATAGTGATGGTTTTATAACATTATTATTATGATTGAGGTCTAAGGTTTGAAGTTCCTACTTTATTTGATTAGAGGTGGTTGTCAACTCATTATAGATTCAATTTTAAAAAGATATAGTTAGCAACATATAGATTGGCATGTTTGGTGGGACAAAGATTCAACATTTATTCAAGAAGCCATGCATTAAAGATTCAACATTTATTCAAGAAGCCATTAAAATATGTCTTTAAAGAAAAATATAGGTAAACTCATTATTGTAATACTAGATAAATAATCAGTATAAATAATGAAGGGAGATTAGTTTTTTTGCCTAAAGAGCTTGAAAATACACCATCTTCTTAGATTATGATGGATCAACTAATGGCTAATATGCTTAAATGGGTCTCCATCATTTATCTCACCAAGATAATAAAAAATTATATTTGTACACACCTTTATTTTCTCATACTATTCCTTATATTTCTATCAGTTCCAATTATGTCATTACCATCAACCACAGACCAACATGTTAGTGTATCAATACCTCATGCACAACCACATCTATATCAATTATATGGATCAAATGGAATTGTACAACAATCATAAATAGTTATAAGAAATTCCATCCAACAAGTTATGGTTGCTCCTGAAAAGACATCTTATTATTAGTATTTAAATATTTATGTTTCTAATATGAGCGTTATCTAGATATAGATAAAGAAATTTTCTAACATGACTTACCACAGTAATATAATGATAGACAACCTAACCATGCAAGTCATATCTAATTAGTTGAATCAAATATAAGTTAAGCTTTATTAGAATAGACATTGTAACATATGAACATAAATATTTAAGAGAAAATCCTAGGAATTCTATGATAACAAACACTCTGGTAGGGGTGTTTGGGATGAGTATGCCTCCCATACAAGGGTATCTCTTGGTTTTCTTGTTGGAATTAAAAAATAAAAATACTTAATGAAATGATGTGATTTTTTCAATTTCATCATTGTTCTTTTTGTTGTATTTTTTTTATATTTAGAATAGTCTAATAAATTAAGAATTGTTTTCAATTTTAAATGGTTTTCACAATTTGTTTTTTGCAATTTCATCATTCTTTAGTTTTTTTTCTAGCAAATCTAATCTATTTTTGTATTATACTTTTTTACCTTGAAAGACCTAATACTTAGGCCCATATAATTTTTATCATATAACATATCTTACCACTTGAAAATGTTATGCTCCACATGTTGTTTTACAATAAAGGAACCTCAATTAGTATTGCATAATGATGCCTTGTTATCGATCAATAATATATGAGAGGGATAAATAAAGTAGAACCAACCTAATACTTAATATATATAGGGTTAAAAATATGATGAATAACAAGACCTACTCACAATCATTAATGCCCAGAATGAGTTGATAAACTACACTTGATTTATTTTCATAAACACTTCCAAGTGGCAAAATTAGAAATTATATTTGTTGATTTTGCTAGAATAGTTCAAAACCTAAAAGAGACAACTAAAAGTTTAGCCTAGATAAATTAATTGGTAACACTAACTAAATAAGCTATATTAGGTCAAGTATACGATAGATAGATTAATTTATCAACCAGCATTTGGTATCTTTTTTTTTCAACTACCCCACCATCAAAATTAGCAAAATGATGATTCACTTATATAAGAGAAATTAACTGACCTACAACCTAACATCTTTATTTCAATGAGTAGATCAAGAATATACTTTCTCTAAAAAATAAAGATGTCTTTTCTTGATTATGCAACTTCATTTCCTAAAAAGTAACACAAAATCCTAAGGTCTTTGATTTTAAATTCTTTAGCAAGATAGATCTTCAATATATAAACCTCCTCATGATCATTTTTTATAACAATAATATCATCTATATAAACAATAAAAATTATAGTCTTACCTTAGTAATGTTTGATAAACATAATGAGGTCTTCATTGCTTCTTCTTTTTTTTTCGTACCTTAAACCTGACAACTTCCTTGCTAAATCACGGAGCACATCTTACCCTCTGTCTTCTCAAAATAGAAACTTAAGGAATTTCCATTTACATTTTTTTCTCCTTTTACTTGTTGTAAATTGCATTATAGGTTTCTTGTAATAGATATCAAAACCTTGATTGAGTTCATTTTTAAACAAAAGCAAACATTTCTTGATAGTCAATCCTATAAGTTTGGGTATATCCCTTAATAACTAGCCTTATCTTGTACCAATTAATACTTTCATCTAACTTCTGCTAAAAGAAAAAAATCTATTTGTAACCCACCACTATCTTCCTAGTAGAAAGAGTAATGATCTCCTACGTGTTATTTTTCAATAAAACTCTTATTCATGTACCACAACTTCTTTCCACTTAGTATTTTCAACAACTTTCATCTAATCTGTAGGAATAGACATAGAAGATGATAAAGATACAAAAGCTCTATATAAAAATAGTAAGTTATCATATGATAGAAAATTAGATAAAATATGTTTGGTAAAACTTTGAGCTCTTTTTTAATAGCTATAGATAGATCATCAATAGAAGAAATAACATTTTTAGTGGAAGAGTTAGGAAACTTACTATCAGGAATATGTTATAAGGTTGAATTCAAAGATGGTTTTTGGATTGGTAAAGTAGATTCATTACTTTTTTTTTCTTATAAATGTAAACATGTTAGACCTTTTTCTTTGATCCTTTTCCAATTTCTTGACTTATGCTAAATTTTCATCTTCTTCCTCTCCCTCTTTCCCCCCCTGATTTTAAGGCAATCGTAGCTAGAATATCAAATGATACACTAGGAATGTCCATTAGGTCTATTTTAAGGCCTAAAATGAAATGGATTAAAGAGAAGTTTAATGAACCAAGTTAAGAGGTTTGGATTAAAAAGGTTCAAATCTGCTAGTTTGGACCTTCATCTATTTTTTTGGGTCATATTTAAAGCTAAAAAGGACTTTAGATGTGATTCTAATTGTATTGAAGAACACTAGAAATCTGTACATTTCCAACAATATATGGCAAGCTTGTTAATTCATACGGCCAAGAGAGAATGATGACACGACTAAAAGATTAATGTCTTCTCCTAAGTGCAGGAGTGTCGAAGTAATAAATAACCCGATAAGACCGGGGTTAAACTATAGGGAGATTAATTATATAAATTACAGATAATAATATAACAACAGCAACAACAATAGTAACAATAATAATAACAATAGTAGTAGTAGTAATAGTAGTAGTAG
>NW_011500016.1:267336-270368 GCF_000495115.2 Populus euphratica | reverse complement strand
ATTGATAATGTCAGAATTGGAACCACTTGAAATACATGAAAGTTGTAGGAATTTTTCTTAGCTTTCCAGAAAAAAATGGTGTCATTTGGACTTGTAGAACTCTAGATATGGGCCAAACATTAAACAGTACGCAGGCTGTAGGACAGATTTGAACTTCTTTGTCTTTGTTGTTGCTACAATTTGGACTTGATAATGGCCTTTTTAGATCTTGGGCTCCATATGAAAGTTGTAGGCCTATGTCTTACCTTTCCATCCATATAAATTGGACCTAAATCTGAGATCTGTAGCTCCAGATATGACCCAATTACCGAACAGTGTTCCGGTTTGGATTGCACCGACATCTCTTTTCTAAGTTTGGCCATCTCTTTATCCTTGCAATTTAAGTTCTTCAAGTCATCAATCAATCCTTTCATTTATGTGATAGGCCTGCATTAAAAATAGACATTTACCATAAATTATAGGTATCTTATATTATTAGATACATTATTATAAAACATATTTTAGTTAAGGAGTTATTGATACTTCAAGTGCAAAATGATGATATAAAACCATGATAAAAATGCACTTTTAAGTACTAATCACACCCCCCAACCAGCTTATTACTAGTCCCTAGTAATCAAAGCGTTAAAATAGAAAACAAATTTGCAAATTTCACAAAGCAAGGTATTCATCATTTAACTTCCATTAGTCTATCCAGATAAACAAACTCTCATTAAATTTATATATCTGCTCAATACCTCTTAACAAGATATTAATAAACCTTTCTTTTGTGCTCAATGTATCAACACATAATTATGGGGCTTTTCTTGGAAGAAAACAAAATTTTTGTTCTAATGTTTAAGGTTAACTTCCTTGGGTTGGGATTACTATTTTTGTCTTTTTTTTTTTAACTCTATATACATATACTTTAAAAACATCATGCATCTTTAACCCATGTAACGAGCTTTCAGCTAATGACTCCCAGACCAGTTGGTCTTAGGGCATTAGGTGTTAAGACACCCCTACGAGCTTAGTAACTCGGGTCGCAGATACTGATATGTAGATAGTGCAATGTTTGATTCCCTTAAGCTTTTCTCCTCAACCCATGTAACAAGCGTTGGGCCAATAGCTCCCAAGTTAGTTGACTTTAGGGTATTAGGTGTTAAAACACCCCTTCGGGCTTAATTGCTTAGGTTAGGGAGGCTACGAAATCAAACTTATCTACATTTTTATTATCATCATTTTTTTTTTCTTTTTTTCTTTTTTTTTTTTTTTTTTTTTTTTTTTTTTTTTTTTTTTTTTTTTTTTTTTTTTTTTTTCATGTTTTTTTTTTAATTATATACAATCCCTTTCCCTTAGTTGTTACCTTTAACAAAAGAACATAAATAATGTAATAATCCAATATGCAACCCACAATCATATGTTAAAGTGTGTGTGTGTAAATTAAGGTTTAAGAATACATGTTAAATAAGTATATGAGCAGAATTAAGTGGTAACAATACGAGAGTTTGTAAACCTGAATATTTCAGGAAGTATTATAATAGACCTTGTTAAGAATGGTTACTAAGATGCGTCTCAAGAGTCACTTTAACAAAAGAACTCCTTTACTCTGCCATCCTAGTAACAACAATTATGCACATGCTTTATGAAATGAAAAATAATTTTTTTTTTTATCAGCTACTACCCTCTCCCCCCAACCAAAACGAGACATTGTCCTCAATGTTTTAAGGTAGAAAGATAGAGTATAGAAGATATCACTTGAAATAACAAATACTGACAAACCTAAAACACACTTAAACAAATATAAGAAACAATAAAACATAAATATTATGTTATTAATAAAACTAAAAGACACAAGTTTTTATAAACTAAGACTTAAATCGCAGTTGTGATTGTGGCTCACATCTTTCCTTAGTTTTACGTCCAAAAACAGCTTAAATGCCCCATATGGGTCAAGGATAGGCTTCTCATCTATTTTTCTTAAAAACCAGTAAACAGGGTCTTTTTTAGTTAGATCCCCAAGACTATGTCGAGCATGCTCATTATGGAATAATGGTCATAAATCATGAATTGCACGATGCATATCTCCACTAGGATGTGTCTCAAGAGTTAATAGAAGATTATTTAAAGACTCCTTACTCAGGCCATCCTTAATGAATTGTATTTTATCTTCACGGTTTATAGATATCATTCCTAAAAAATGACATTGTGCATTGCAAGTCCATTTGGCACATCGATGGCAGACTTTTAGTTGTTTTGCATGACATTTCTTTGCAAAAGTGTTTTTACCTGTTCTAGACATGTGTGAAATAAAGGAATTAGAAGACTCACATGATAATAGAACATTTGCTTCAATTAACTAGCAAATCTCTTCAGGAATTCCATGGTTCATTAATAACCTTAATATTGCACACTTAGCTTGGTAAATTTTTATAATTGTTTTTTGAGGCAAAACGGGAAAATACTTTTTCAACTTTTCAAGAGTGGTGTCCATTTTTTAAGATGAGAAATGGAAGGGAGATGTAAATAGAACAGAAGGAACAAGAAATTGAACAAATATATACATAGATATCAGTTATCAGGAGAAATTGAAAGAACCAACTTGAGAGTCACGGAGTACCGTTATCTGTCATTTAACTGTGGTGAAAAAGACTAGCAAACTAAGAGTCATAAAAAAAAACAAAACATAAAAACAATGTGAGAAAAAAAAAATCAACCTTTATCTACAGGATCATTCAAACCAGTGGATTCATTTTCACTAGGAAAAATATCAAAGTAAGCTTTCAAACGATATTCATTTACCTTAAAAACATTGTCATTATTTGGATTGTCAATATTCAAGGTCCTATAAGGATACACATGTTTTTCAATAAAAGGATTGCTTCGTCTTGATCTTAGCTCCTGACACGACTAAAAGATTGATGTCTTCTCCCAAGTGCAGGAGTGTCGAAGTAATAAATAACCCGGCAAGACCGGGGTAGAACTATAGGGAGGTTAATTGTACAAATCATAAACAACAACAATAGTAACAACAACAACAATAATAATAATAA
>NW_011500016.1:261957-264307 GCF_000495115.2 Populus euphratica | reverse complement strand
TAATAATAATAATAATAATAATAATAATAATAATAATAATAAAGAAAGAGAAGAAGAAGAAGATGATGAGAACTTGGAGATGGAAAATTAATGTAAGGATTAAACAATAATAATAACAAATGTCAAGGTTAGAGGTTCCACTAATGGTATATCAAACAAGTATAGTATAAACTCTTATTATTGAATTGGAAACCACACACAAAGGAGGTTCTAATCAGATTATATATTGTTAACATGATTACATTAGTCATCTGATTCGATCATTACTAATACTTATAAATCTCGTCAGACATTCGTCAAGCATTCATGATTATAACTTGTGTTAACAACAAATCAAGTTCCTTTTATAGCTCAGGTGTCGGTTATACCATACATTATGGGCTATGAAAGTGCCAAGCATTTGTTGTACCAAGTGTTATACAATATAAATCAAGATTAGTCATTTAACAAGTAAAGTATTAAAGAGTGAACAAGATAACAAATACAAAACATGTTAGTATCAAACATTAAAGTCCATATTAAGCTTACACCATTAGTGTAATCTTTTCATCTTGACATAATAAACTTAACTTAAGGTCAGACTTACAAGTAGCAATGTAAATTTATGCAATATAATGATGAAAATAAAAACATAAAATAAAAGCAAGAAATGTTATTAAGAAATAACAAAAATTATAAAATTCAAAGAACAAAGAAAACAAGGCAAGAAATCAAGAGACTAAAGAAATCAATGCAAGATAATTCTATTCTACCTAGATTTGCAAGAAATCAATCAAAATCAACAAGAATTTCCTAGACAAGTTTAGTGTAAACCCTAGTTCATACAAGATCCAAAATATTTAAATTGCTTCTCCATGAATCCTTTCAAGATTTATGATTTTGATTCTTCTCTTTTATTAATAGGTGTCAAATTTCTCTAGTCCAAAGATGAACATAATTTGTTGTTTGTTTGTAATTTTTTTCCAGCAACTTCAGGATTTTTTCCCTATAAAAAACCAATTGTCTTTTCCCTTTTTTTAATCAAGATTCCACTAAAACACCACAAGGATTAATCAAGATTCATTTTTTTTTACCATAATTGTCGAAACCTTAAAGAGAAAGAAACCTAGAAAAACAAGAAACAAACCTTATATATAGCAAGATCTAAAGAATTACTTGTAATAATAAAAACTAAAGAGATATAACTTAAAATTAGTCGAGCTCTGATACCAAACTGATGTTGAATAGTCCCTTAAATTACTAATATGAGGTTTGAAGAAAGTTTACAACTTGACCCAATAAGAACCCTACTTTAGAAAACCAATGTTATATGCAATTAATCACCCCCATCATATGCCTATATCGAGATGCAAATGAAAAGTATAAATTATAACGAAGTTGATTAATTCTTTGAAGATTTTGCAAGTTCAATCAAGAACTTAGTATAAGAATTACTCAACCACATAATTAGTACTTAAAAGTGCATTTTTATCAAGACTTTATCTCATCATATTACACTTAAAGTATCATTAAATTTCCTAACTTGAGCATGTTTTATATTAGTAAGTACGATAACATAAGACATCTATAATTTATGGTAAATGCTTATTTTGAATGTAGGCATAACTTACAATTTAAATAATTGATTGATGTGTTTATTTATTTAAAGTGAAAAGACAAATAGATGACTAAGCTTAGAGAAGAGATGCTAGTTCAATTCAAACTAGAACACCACATGGTTATTTGATCATAACTGTAGTTGTAGATCTTGGATTTAGATTTGGTTTATTTTGATGCAAACAAAGGCATAAAATTTTCATGAAGAGTCCAAGATTCAAATCTTCCGTTTTCAAGTTCAAATCTTAGCAACAAAAGAGACGTCTGAACCTGTCATATAGCCCCGATACTATTCAGTGTTCACCAACAAAAGAGACGTCTGAACCTTTCATATAGCCCCGATACTATTCAGTGTTCAGCCTATATTTTAAGTTCTAAAAGTTCAAATAAGCTCTAGTTTTTTAATTGAAAAGTTGAGATAATTATCCACAACTTTCACGAAGACTATGTGCTTGAATTTTGATGTTAGAAATGATATTTTGACCAGCCAACAATGTCAATAACCAGCCACCAAGTCAATGGTTGGCCACTAATTAAATAATTAGTCATCTAATCAATAGTTTTGAATTTAGCCTATAAAAGGAAGCAATTGGGTCAATATCTAGAGTTGTAGATCTCAGATTTAGGTCTACTTTATATGGATGGAAAGGTAAGATATAGGCCTACAACTTTCATATAGAGCCAAAGATCTAGAAAGGCCATTTTCAAGTCGAAATTATAGCAACAACAAAGAAGCCCGAATCTGTCCTCCAGC
>NW_011500016.1:183091-261268 GCF_000495115.2 Populus euphratica | reverse complement strand
TTTGACACTCATGCACTTGGGAGAAGATATCAATCTTTTAGTTGTGTCAATATCTAAACCCTAAAACTAATGGATCAAACATACAATTAAATTAAATAAATCTCAAACTAGTTAAAATTTGGTTTAAATTAATAAAAAAAATAGTTTAAGATTATTTCTTACATTTTAACAGATAATGAAAAATACCTAAGAAAAATAATTATTGAAGATTCATTGCTTAATAAAAGTTTAATCCCTTATAAAATAAGAATTAATTTCTAATAAATTAATTTTTCTTATTTGATATTAAATCCTTGTAAAAACAGTAAGCTAAAACTTATCACATAAGTTCACAATAACTTTAAGGATTCCTTGTATTATGCAATAAAACACTATAAACCCAATATACACCAAGTAAACCCAAGAATTATGACTATAATAATAAATAAAAGTAACAAATCACCTAAAAACAAAATAAAGAAACAACCTAACTAGGAACCAAAACATCTAAATAAATCACCATAAAAGACTCATTACTTTTATTATTAATTAAGGAAAAAGTAGAACGTATATGCTTAGCAAATTCACAGGCATCACAATATAAGGTTTTTGTTATACGTTGCTTAGATAGTGCTAAAAAAGACTTTCTTAAAGCTACAAAATATGGATGCACTAATCGACTATGCCACTGAAGTAATTATTGATTAATTAACATCCTTAAAAATGGTCACCAACCCATGTTTAGTCCCATATATGTTTCCTAAACCAACAAAACCAGCTTATAATAAATGTAAGCTATTTTTCACTATACCATAGCCAATCATCTTCTTCATCTTTAATTCATTAAATACATAATATATGGAATAGAATGAGACTTTATATTATAAATCTTTAGTTATTTTACTAATAGATAGAAGATTAAAAGAGAACTCGAGAATATGAAAAATTGATGTTAAAGATAAAATAGAAAGAAATTGGATTGAATCTTTATTGGAAATGGAGGTTAGAGAATCATTAACTATATGGACTTTACATTTACCTATAAAAGGATTATAATATGAATTTTTTTTTAAAGACTAAGTCATATGACCATTGTCTCCTAAATCTATAACCAAAAATAAAAATAAAAATAGTGAAATAATTAAAAGCTATTACTAGCATTTGCAAAGTTAGATAAAAAGGGAGAATCAAGTTTGGCCATTAGATGTTTAAGTGTATGAACCAATTCTTTGGATTAAGTTAAGGTGTTTGATTGACTATCAATACATAAACTCTTAGTTATCTTTGATATATAAGCTTATGATCTGGGAAAACTTATTATTTTCCCACCTCATTTTTTAAAGGACATTTGTTTAATTCATCTCTAATAATGACACTTTAGTTGGTCTTTGTTTTCTTACCTTGGTTAATTTAGAGGTGTAAATCCTTCTCTAAAGTTTTTTTTTTATTAGAGTTACCTATCATAGCTGACCCCTTATGGGTAATAACATGAAACATTTCATTTCTACTGCTTTTCCCTTGCTAAACATGATAATACATATGTCTCCAGGGTTTCATTTCTACTGCTTTTCCCTTGCTAAACATGATAATACATATGTCTCCAGGGAAAGACTTTCTCCTTGGAACTTGAATTTTAATATGGTTATTTTCAATTCTAGAAAGTTATAAACATGTCATTTATCAATTATTTTTGAAAATTTATCACATTACTTGGACAATCAACCTGGAAATCTTGGTAGAAGTATAGCTCGTGCCATGAATTACTTAGTTCAACAAAGTATTAGGCCACAAACATACCACTTTATATATATAAATTTGTATTTAAAAAAGATAAAAACATTGAATTGAGGACAATTTTGCAGATATAAATACAAGTATATGGACTAATTTTTTTTAAAAAATAAAATCAAAGATTGAAATGAAACTTTGTGAAGAGCCTCTTTTATATTACTAACTATATAAAGAAATGCAATGCATTAACTCATTCCATTACATTATTTTTGTTTATATATTATATAATTAATTACTTAATTTTAAGAGGATGATCTAATAGTCAAGGAAACTTGCTTAATTTATTGATTTATTAGGTTTAAATCTTAGATTCAATATATAGATAAAATATCTTAAATTCTTTTAAATACACTAAAAGAGACAATAGAGATTTAAAGAGAAAAGAAAAGGAGAAAGAAAAAAAGAAAATAAATAAAAGAGGGGAAGTGAAATAATGGAAGAGAAAAAAATGTCTATAACTTTACTTAATTCATCAAAAACTATCCATAACATGAAAATTATATATAAATAGAAAATCCTACTCATAATCAACAATTAGGCTTATAATAAACTAAAAATATCCAATAAAATAATAAACATTAAGCATGTATAATAATAAACCCCGAATGAAATCCAACAACATGGACTTTGATGTGCTCCTTCATCTTCGAACTAAAGAGTGATAGGTTTGACTATTTTTCATTATTTTTTACCATCATCTATGAAAATACATCGTTTTAGCATAAGTAGCTCTAATAATATTCTTAAATATCAAGATTAGGTTATATATATTGAATATGTATATGGTCGTTATCTTTGACCATATACATATATAAAATATGATGTGCGTCTAGAGTTGTGAAAATACTAAAAAAATTTAATTACTTTACATTACGTTATCATTTACTCAACATTGTCTTCAATAATCATGTTATCGTTACCTTCTTTTAGTTCTAGTTTTTTTTTTTTGTTTTTTTTCATTGTTTTTTTTTTTTCAATTAATCTTTATTTTGTTTAATTTAGTTTTTTAATATTATTATTTTTATTTAGTTGTCACACTCTTATGACATATATTTCAAGTTTGATAGGTTAATCCAGTTAACTCAATTTTTTTTCTTTTTTTAATTAGTTTTTTTTTTAATTTTATCATTTAATATTAATTTAATTGAGAATTAAATTTCATAATTCATTTTATTTACTTTTCATTAGATTATCTTGATCTCATGAGGGGATTTTACCATACCCTCCTCATAAAGCATTGTTAATTGGAATGGTGCTTTACTTTTTTTTTCTTTGCTTTTTTTCTTTTAAATTAATCTTTTTTTCTTGTTTAATTTTATTATTTCATATTAATTTTTTTTATTTGGTTATCATACTCTCATTACACGGATCCTAAGTTTGATGTGTTAACTTGATTTAGAGAGCTAACTTAGTTGACTTACATTTTTTTTTTTCCTTTTCTTATTAGTTTTTTCCTTCCAATTTCATTCTTTAATGTTGATTTGATTGAGAATTAAACTTTATGATTTGTTTTTTATTTTATTTTTTATAAGATTATCCTAATCTTATGAGGGGTTTTTATTGTACCTCTCCTTTTAAAGCACTATTCATTGGAATAGTGCTTTGCTTTTTTGTTTCTTTATTTTTTTCTTTTCAATTAATCTTTTTTTATTTAATTTTATTTTTTAATATTAAATTTTTTTCTATTTAGTTATTACACTCTCATGATACAGATTTTAGGTTTGATATGTTAACTTAGTAAGGTGAGTTAACCTAGTTGACTCAGATTATTTTTCTTTTTTCTTTTTAATTAGTTTTTTCTTCAAATTTCATCATTTAATATTGATTTAATTGAGAATTAAACTTCATATTTTTTATTTTTTTTTTATTAGATTATCATGATCCTATGATATTTTTTTTTGTTTATTTTTTATTAGATTATCATGATCCTATGAGGGAAATTTTATTATACCCCTTCTCACAAAACACTGTTCATTGAAATAGTGTTTTGCATGTTTGTTTTTCTTTGTTTTTTTCTTTTCAATTAATCTTTTTTTGTTTAATTTTATTTTTTAATATTAATTTTTTTTCTATTTAGTTATCACACTCTCATAACATGGATATCAAGTGTGATGAGTTAACTCAATTTGATAGGTTAATCTAGTTGACTCAGATTTTTTTTTCTTTTTTTTAATTGGTTTTTTTTCTTCTAAGTTCATCCTTTAATTTAATTTGATAGGTTAACCTAGTTGACTCAGATTTTTTTTCTTTTTCTTAATTGGTTTTTTTTTCTTCTAAGTTCATCCTTTAATATTAATTTAATTAAAAATTAAACTTCATAATTTTTTTTGTTTGCTTTTTATTAGATTATCCTGATTTTATAAGGGGGTTTTACTATATCCCTCCTCACAAATCACTATATCTATTGTAATAATGTTTTGCTTTGTTATTTTCTTTTTTTTAATTAATTTTTTTTTAATTTCATTCTTTAATATTAATTTTTTTCTATTTATTTATCACACTCTTATAACAAAGATCCTTGGTTTGATGGGTTAACCTAGTTGACTCAGATTTTTTTTCTTAATTAGTTTTTTATTTCAATTTCATCCTTTAATATTAATTTAATTGAGAATTAAACTTCATAATTTTTTTTGTTTACTTTTATTAGATTGTCATGATATCATGATACGATAATAATTCTTAACGGATTAACTCGAGTTAACTCGGGTTATTTTTTTATCTTTTATTTAATTGATTTTTTTTTAATTTTATCATTAAACATTAATTCGGTTGAGAATTGAGCTTCATAATCTATTTTGATTTGATTTTTATGAGAATATCTTAGTCTTAAGATTAAAGTCATGAGTTTTGACATTTTAACCATAGTTAAATCAGGTCATTTTTTTATTTTTTTAAAAAAAGATTATATTGGTCTCATTATCATTCACCATTGAGTTGGTTGGTAATTGAACTTTATAATTAAATTTAACCTATTTGACTTTTTTTTTCTCTTGAGTTGGTTGGTAATTGAACTTCATAATTAAGTTTAACCTATTTGACTTTTTTTTTCTCTTTTTTTAATTGACATTTGCCCCCCAATTTCATCAATTAATATTATGTTTAATTGTAAATTATGTTTCATGATTTGTTTTGGTTTGTTTTTCATTAGATTATCATGGTTTCATAACTCAATAATAGTGTTTAACGGTTAACTCAGATTAACTTGACTTATTTTTTATGTCATTTTTTTAATTAAGATTTTTATAATTTTCATCATTCAGCATTAGGTCCGACAAAGATGATTGAGAATTGAGTTTTATAATTTGTTTTGATTTTTTTTTCTCTATGTAGTTATCTTAGTCATAGTTTTGAAACCCGGCCCCGTAAGTCAACACGAGACCCTACCAACCCGGGGTTGGAATCAGGCTAGATTTAACGGAGTAACCCGGCTGGCTCGACGGGTTAACTTGGCAACCCGGCTGACTTGACAAGACTTGATCAAAAACACGGTTGCAACCCGTTGACTTTTGTTTTTTTAATTAAAACAGCATTGTTTTGATTTTTTTTTTAAATCAGAATTGACTCTCGTAACCCAGTCAAAACCTAGAACCTGGGCCTTGAACCGAGCTGAGTTTAAAAACTCTGATCTTAGTCTCAAGACCAAAGTCGCAGATTTGATAGGTTAACTCGGGTTAAATTAAGTTATTTTGTTTTATTTTTTGATATGTTAACTCGAGTTGTTTTTCAGGTCCTTTTTTAATCGATTTTTTTCTTCAATTTCATTCTTTAATATTGGATTGATTGGGAGTTATATTTAATAATTTATTTTGATTTGCTTTTTATAGAGTTATCATAATCTCATAACTCGGGTCATGAATTTATCATATTAATCTGGGTTATTCAAGGTTAATTCAATGTATTATTATTTTAATATTAAAAAAATATATCATCTTGAAAATTTATTTAGTTAAAATTTGTTTTTCAAAATTATATATAATATTTTTAAACTAATAAAATTAACCAAATTATATAAGATAAACTTTCATATAATTTAATCTTTTCATTAAAAACAACAAATTAACATCATTTAAATATTTTTTTATATTTTACAAAAAATTTACCTTGACCCAGCGTAGGTGCCTTCTATTTTACATTGATAGAGTGAAAGAAAGAATCAGTGCCGTCCATCTTTTAGGTATTTTGTGCGGACCGTTCATTTGGAAGATGACAGAAAAAAAAAAAAAAAGAAGCTTCCTTTTATTTATTCGTCCACGATTGTTCGATATAGAACAGTATATCTATATCTATACATTTCGATAATTGTATCCGCTGATATCAACTCTTCACAGCTATCATCGAATTTTTGTAGGGCACTTCCATCGTTCGATCTATTTTTCTCCATCTTGACGTTGCTAAGATCATATTATATTGACAAAAGAAAGCTCTCAAATCGATTGCTATAGGTAATTCCGTGATAAACCTAGGGTTTCATTTCTTTTTATAAAAAAATAAAATTAATTTGGGATTTTTTTTACTCAGGTTGTAAGAGCAAAAATCATCTCTGAAAGGACTTCTCGCATGATCTTTGACCATTTATGAAATGTCGGCGTTACTTAATGTATTGTTCGCTCTCTCTCTGTTTTTTTTTTTTTTTAATTATTAATCTGAAGAATAGTTACTGGTTTCTCAATTCTTGAAAGAAAATATTGTATGCTTCAATTGTTCTTTTGTGCAAAAAGTCTTAATACTCACTGGATTGCAGTCTGGTCTAAATGGATCAGCTTCAAATCTTCCGGACACCACGGCGCGATCTTTTGGTACATCCTTCTCTGGCCAGTCCGGTGCGGCAGCCTCTCCCGTTTTTCATCACAGTGGTGGTTAGATTTTGCCTGAGATTAGCTCGTGTCCTCGTCGTCTCCTGCTTCTCGTATCAGTTTTCCTTGTGATTCTAAATAAGGTTATCTTATTGCGCGCAGGAACTATTCAAGGGCTGCATAATATTCATGGGAGCTTTAATGTACCCAACATGCCTGGAACTTTTGCTTCAAGAAACTCTACAATCAACAACATTCCTTCAGGTGGGGTTCAACAACCTACTGGAAGCCTCTCCAGTGGACGGTTTGCGTCCAACAATCTTCCAGTTGGTCTCTCTCAGGTCTGCAATTTGCTTTTAATGTAGTAACTGTATCCGGTTTTTTTTACAGTAGTAAACTTCTTGAATGTTTTCCCTGTGCAGATGTCTCATGGCAGTTCCCATGGACATTCTGGGGTTACAAATAGAGGAGGTTTAAGTGTTGTAGGAAATCCAGGATATGGTGGCAGCACCAATGGAATTGGTGGTTCTATACCTGGTATTCTCCCAACCTCTGCTGGAATAGGTAACCGGAATGGTGTTCCTGGATTGGGGGTTTCCCAAATTTTGGGCAATACAGGTCCTAGGATTACGAGTTCTGGAGGAAACATGGTTGGTGGTGGGAACATTGGGAGAAGCTTAAGCTCGGGTGGAGGACTATCTGTCCCTGGTCTTGCATCTCGTATGAATTTAACTGCAAATAGCGGATCTGGCAGCTTAGGCATGCAAGGACAAAATAGATTAATGACTGGTGTGCTTCCACAAGGTTTGTGTGCAAGGAAGAAACTAATCAATGCTTTAGTTTCTTGACCATACAATTTACTGGTGCCTTGGTTTGAATGTGATAAAATATCTTTGCCACTGGCTTTGCTAGCTTGGAAATTGAGTTGATGCTCGTTTTGAATATTATTTTATGTTTGCATGTTGAAAGCTTGCTAGAATTTCTTGTATTGTTCTTGTCTGTAATTTCTTACAAGCACCATCAGAACTCCTGGGTTAAATGTCCTTGGCGTTGCAGCCCTCTTTTTCTTTTTTTATGATTGCCTGGTTGGCACAAAAGGATCCTTATAGCTGACCCCTACTACTAGTCTGGGATTAAGGCCTTTTAAAGTGCACTGTTTTTTTCACTTGAAAAGAATGTCATTATCTTTTAGATTGTATGGAAGATTCAAGTTTGTGAGTCTTTCTGGTGTTAAAAAACAAATCTGAATCAAGTGGATGCTTGGTTTTATATGATTCAACCACTTGGTCTGATATCCTGAACAATTAATTTGACTGTTCGCTGCCCTATTAGTTCTTATGTTCACAGATTGTTTCAATTTTCAAATGTTAATTTCGAAGTTTAGCTATATTTGCTTGTGTAAATGACATTTTGTGGATTCAGGAAATCCACAGGTGATTCCTATGTTAGGAAACTCCTACCCCAATGCCATAGGTCCTCTTTCCCAAAGCCATGTTCAAGGTGTGAACAATCTCAGCTCTATGGGAATGTTGAATGATGTGATCTCCAATGACAGTTCCCCTTTCGACATTAACAATGATTTCCCTCAGTTGACAAGTCGTCCTAGTTCTGCTGGAGGGCCTCAAGGTCAATTGGGTAATTAAAATATGCTTTTGCTATCTGTTTATGGTTATTTCTGTCTCTGCTTTCACCTGTATTTGGTGATAAAATACAATGAAACTACTTGCAGGTTCACTACGAAAACCTGGTCTTGGAGTTAGTCCTATTGTTCAACAAAGCCAAGAGTTCAGCATTCAGAATGAAGATTTTCCAGCTTTACCAGGATTTAAAGGTTCCAAACTCATTCTTGCAAACTCCTTGCTTTCTGTATAAAGCTAACACACTGCCTCCTGGTTGGTGGGAATAGAAGCTCATTGGTCCTGTAATTTCCCAGTCCTGTAATTTCCCATCTTCACGTGTTTGCTCATTGATGTGATGCTGCCTTTTAATTAGTCAATGATGTCCCTGTATAAGTTGCAATAAAGATTTTCCTAATGCATGCATGAGCAATATTTTGTGATTGGATATATAACATTTTTAATGTTGTGTCTTCTGGACTTTGCTATGGCTGTGTATGTGATTTTGCCCCTTGCCAGAACAAAAACCTACATCTGCATAGTTATCCTAATTTTTCTCCAATCAGAAATGCATTTTTCATGCACGTTGACTATGATATTGAATTTGATTCAGGTGGTAATGCTGATTACACCATGGATTTGCATCAGAAAGAACAACTGCACGACAATACCTTGTCAATGATGCAATCTCAGCACTTCTCTGTGAGCCTCTATGTGAAATGGAAATTTAGCAATAGCAAATGTTATCTGTTTGTACTTTCTGACACCTTATTTCTGCACTCTGCAGATAGGGAGATCTGCTGGGTTCAACTTAGGAGAGGCTTATTCATCCTATCGTCCTCAGCAACAACAGCAACATGCCCCAGCTGTCAGTAGTAGCGTCTCTTTTGCATCTGTAAACAATCAAGATCTTCATGGTTCAGAACTATTTCCGTCTTCACATTCAGCCTATCACCCACAGGTGTGGAAGTTTAGCCCTGTTAATAGTTTTTTGCAATGCCATGTAGAGGGTCTCCATTGCCTCAAGTGAATGTGGTTTTAATATCTCATGAAAGTGGTCAATTTCAAGTCCTTGCGTGGTTACAGTATATTAAAAAAAGGGTAACTACAAAAAATAGCCCCTCATGAATAATTTTGTTATTAATGTTGCGTTGTACCTATTGGATCTGTCAAGTTTGCCCTTATTGTCACCTTGAATTTCCAATTCAACCGTTCTGTCCACTCTTCATCCAAATCAGTTAATAGAATCCATTAAATACCATGCGGCAGCTCCAGATTAAGATTTATTAACTTTAGAATTTATTATGAGTGAAATAAACAAAACTAATAGTAAAAGCATTGAAATAATTGGAAACCCATGAAATTGAATTTGTGTACTTTTGAGTTTAAATGGCATTGATTTTTCCAAAATTTTTAGTTTAGATTGAAATTTCATTGTCATTAATTTTATGTTATTTTTAAACAATAAATATGATTGATCTTTAATTATGGACTTGCCAGGTGGATACTTAACGTATCCTCTTAATAGATTGGGATGGAGAATGAACTGATGGGTATAATTGAAAACAACTGGTAAAGGATTAAATTGATAGATATCATGGTGAAGGGCAACACTGACAACATCAACCCAGAAGAAAATTTTCTTGGATTCAATAATTTGTTACTGATGGTTACCACACCAACTGGTTTCATAACTTCATGTTGGGGTAGTACAATAGCTATGATTTTTATCTATGGTTATTCATTTTTCCTCTTAAGAAATCTGTTAAACTATCCTTTCATCTGTGTTTTAGACCAGTGGACCACCGGGAATTGGGCTGAGACCTTTAAATTCTCCGAATACGGTATCTGGTGTTGGATCATACGACCAGCTCATCCAGCAGTATCAACACCAGAACCAGCCCCAGTTTCGACTACAACAAATGTCGACTGTCAATCAACCATTTAGAGATCAGGGCATAAAGTCCATGCAGACAGCACAATCCGCACCTGATCCATTTGGGTTACTTGGCTTGTTAAGTGTTATAAGGATGAGTGATCCTGATCTGACCTCCCTGGCACTTGGAATTGATTTAACAACTCTTGGATTGAATTTGAATTCAGCTGAGAGTCTTCACAAGACTTTTGGCTCCCCATGGTCTGACGAGCCAGCAAAGGGTGATCCAGAGTTCATTGTTCCAAAGTGTTATTATGCTAAGCCACCACCTCCACTGGATGTGAGTTTGCTGTTGTCCTTTTTCTATAATTTTGTTATTTAATCCTAACCTCTTATTTCCATAATTGACTTTTCTTTTGGGTCTTGGTTGCAGCATAATTACTTTTCAAAGCTCTGGACAGAAACGTTGCTCTATGCCTTTTACAGGTGCAGTTGTTTAGTGGATTTTTGATGTTTTCTTTCCTTATGTTTCAAGATTTTCACTAATGCCTTTCTTGATCCTGTTGCTTTTCAGCATGCCAAAAGATGAAGCTCAATTACATGCCGCAAGCATACTGTAAGCTCTGATTCTGATGAATTGAATGTTGTAGTTTTGTATCCATGTAACCTCCACTGCCTGCACGTTTCCTTACCTTTCCTGCCTTTTTGAGTCCATCTTATGCTCGGGGAAAAAGACCATTCAGGATTTGAATACCTGCAATTTTGCTAATTGAAAAATATGACTAATGGTGGGATATTCTCTGCCGGCAGTTATGAAAGAGGCTGGTTATACCACAAGGAGCAGCGGCGCTGGTTAAAAAGAGTCCCCAACACAGAGCCACTTGTTAAAACGAGCACATATGAGAGAGGTTCTTACCATTGTTTTGAACCAAACACATTTGAGATAACGCTCAAGGTCTTGACTTCTCTGTAATTAGTTCATATGTTGCAATCTTTTCTTGCTCTACGAATTCTGGTTTGATTGATTTCTGATCCCCATTGGTAAAATCGATGTTGATGCAGGAAAATTTCGTTCTCCATTATGAGATGGTGGAAAAGAGACCAGGGCTGCCGCAACATTAACCAGTGTTCTAATTTGAAATGCGAACACGCATCATTGATTAGAACAAAGGATGTCAATTTCCAGCGTTAGTGCCTGCTTGAATTTGGTTATTTTCAGCAATTGTATAGCCATCATGTTGCGCAGGGATTTGTCATTTGTCATTTTAACCAACGACTCTTATCTTCTCGACATGTGTTCACAGCGATTGTTGATAATTCTCGTAAAACTTGATGCATTCATTCCTACCATGGACGAGGGATCAAATTTCATCTGTAATGCTGTGTAGACAACTAAACGTTAAATTGTTTTTGGGTCCAATTTTGATTTTATTGGACGTTTCGAAGTTCTTGCTGCCAGCATACATGGCAGGCTTTTATGCTGCCGTGTGCTAGGGGCAGCATCACTTTTATTCAATAGTAAACGCTGCCCTTCAAATCCAGCAGAAGTGGAGAGCATAGGTCTGCCCCCGATGATTCTTCTCTACAAGAAAATCCCATGAAAAGATGAATAATGACAGTATCTCAAATCAAGTGTCTGGTAGAAACTGATTGATATATTCGTGTCTCGTGAGCCACGATGCATCAGAAAAACCCTAACATCCAATAATTAAATTTGGGTTCCCGGCATTGTTGATTGAGAGGAGAGGGAGGAGTGTGCTTCGACGTCTAAGAAGTGGGGAGCATTGTTTTCCCCTAGGTTTCTACTCGATTTGATAAACCAACTTCAGTTCCTATTTTCAAAACAAGTTCATCCAATTTTCAAATGTAAGCCCAAAGATGTTCTTCCAAAATCTATTTCATTAGCTTGGACCTCCACTCAAATTTCTTACTGTTTAAAAAAGGTCACATGGGAAGACATATTAACGTGTAACTGTAGCTGCACGATTCGTTGCTCACTGGTGCAATGTTCCGGGGGAGTTTTCCTTCGTTGTTGCCGTCCAGAGCCATCAATCCGCAGCCAAGGTCGCAGCTCAGGAACCCGGGGAAAGTCTTGATTTCGGCTGGGAATTGAGTTGTAGACATTCCATAAGTTGATCAGTTGTTTTATTTACATTGCATTGTTAGAACTCATGAGCCACGGGAAACATGCAATTAGCACCAGCAAGACTGGCACATCATTACAATCTGATATCCCTTTCGTGCACGCACACGAATTCAAGATGGCCACCCTCAAAGCTTTCAACGTAAACCAAGATCCAAGGTAGAAGAGGACACGGTGAAAACATAAAGAGGCATATCTTCCTCTCTTCCTATTTTAAAAAGGTATGCACGCGCAAAACCTGTATCAAAGACGGATTTCTTTTTTATCTGTCTCCTGTCCCCCCAACAAACATTTTTTTTTGTTCATTTTGTATTTATCTCCTATCCAGCGATCCATAACCTAAATGATTATGTTTTCTTTTCAAGGTCCTCCAAATATAATATAATTTAATATAATGATAAGGCTCCTAGAAAAATAGATTGCAACATTAGTAATTGATTATATGATTTGAAACCCTAATTCATCACAGCCACGATTTGCACCCACAACTTGTAGATCAACAATCACTTCCACTACAATTTGACTCTAGTAAATGGTAAATATTGATCAAGAGCACCGATGAGAAGTTTATATAGTCACCCCTATTCCATAACGACAATGTCCCATGAGGATATTAAGAAAAGAAGCGAATTTGAATCCTGAAGCTGTTTCATTTTTTAGAATCTGGCAGCCCTAAATAAATAAATGCCACCTTGTTGTATTCAGAAAACCTGGGAGTTCACTGGCAAAATCAGAGGTCACATGGTAATTTGCTTGTCACCATACACGATTTGCAGTTACGGCAGAGACAACTCCTCTCAATGTTTCCTGCATGAGAAGAGTTTAGTCGTTACACTTCCATATTCATTCTCTGGAAGATGATTTCTAAGGATATTACCGAAGAATGGTCTTGAAGACCAAGAGAGAGCACCAATGGCTTGGACGAGCCTGATGTACTGCCAACACAAAAGGAGATGTTAGTAACAGGGTATTTAGAACCAATACAAAAGGAGATGTTATAATCACACACACACACATCACATTTCAGAGGTTTCTTAAGCAGAGACAAAGCAGTGATTACATGATAGCTGACCTGTTTAAATAATTTATGCCAAATAGAGGCATACCTTATATGTTCAATTAGTTGTCTAGCACAAGCGACGAGCATTGGCTGCGCATTTTGAAATCAACCAAAATTAATCACAAGTTATAATCAAACTAGGAACTACTGAGGCTGGCTAGCTAGCTTACCTCATCACGTTTTCCAAAGATTACAGACACATTGAAGGTTGGATGGATTGACAAACTCTCGTCCTTCCTAGCAACAAATGCAGAGTATATCATAGAAAATCTGCTAAAAACTACCATTCAAGTCTAATACTCTAATATAATCTTAATAAGCATGGTTGTGAGATATGTTTCAGCTAAATATAATGATTAATCATTCTTGGATTCTTGCGACTGATTTTCCCTAAAAAATGCTGACTAGCAACGGTTTATCTGCTCTTTTGAGATATATCATTATGTCTTTGGAAATCTTTACCCTTTCTTCTCACCCTTTTGATAAAGATTTTCCACCACACTTTGTAACCAATGCTTGATCACTTCAGTCAAAGCATATACATCTATCTACCTTCAGATTTCTTCATAAACCATACCTTTTATCCCCATGGAAGTGGAGGCGGATAAAATAACTGATTGATTTGGTTAAGGAGGCAGCTAAGGCATCCTTAGATCTGATAGACCTCCAGACCCAAATCTATATATAAATGATTATATTATAATTTTGCCAATATATATCTAAAATAATTTGTGAACCCCCCCCCACCCCCTCCCTCTTCTTTAACGAGTTGAGTTTATTTGATGAAAATGAGTCATGAAAAGAAATATGTGGACCTCCATTGGAGGCCTGCATCCAATGAAGGCGGGTATGGAGGATTGGAAACCACCCTCGACAAATATGGAGGTTAGAAGGAGGCGCCCCGACAACAACCCCCCCCCCCCCCCCCCCCACAGGGGTCCAGGCAGCTAATCAGGTGTACAGGTATGCGACAGAATAAGTTCAGGATATCCATCATAACCATATCCCGTCCAAATATCAATCTCACTGGAGTATGAAAAGATATACAAGCAAGCAAGCAACTACTTGAAAGTGTCGTGTTTATTATGATATCAGTTACATCAAAGAAAAAGAGCAGTAAATTCAATAAATTTGAAAGAGGTTGTTACTTTGTTCCACAAACAAGCAGGAATAAGATAAAAGAAAAACAATTGGCCTTGCGGTACTGATAAGAAACAGAATCTTGTGGCCTTGCCGTGGATAGCCATAATAATATGTTTTAGCTGACAATTTTTAAAAGCAGTAAAATCGTGGATTCTTCATACCTGGCATGCAGTATTGTGCCCATGCTTCCTATTTGGGTAGCAATCACCTGTTAAGCATTTTGTCAAACATCACATTTCTGTCCACACAGACACAAGCCCACCAAATATATGTTATTCTCAAACTCACCAGAAAATGGTCATCATAACCGGAAATGACCACATCTGTTTTGTTTCCCTGTCAAGCAGAGAAAGACAGACAAAAACAAGTGAAGAAAACTCAATCATTAATGGGCCATTCCTTTTACACAATAAATCAATCAGAATAAAACTCACACAACCTAGAAGGAAAGAAAAAAAAACAATCAGGTGGTTGATCATACCTTGATAACTACAGAACACTCCTTATGGGTGACAGGAAAATGTTGAACCGAACTCTCCATTGCTAGCTTGTTAAAGAGGGACGAGGTTTTTGTTTCTTCTGTAAAGTGAACTAGGACGCGCTGCCTTCCTTCGGAGCACGTCTGACAGGGAGAGTGATTTCCCAGCCCAGCATTAATAACACCCATACAGATCCAAGTTAGAAGCCCATTCCAAGACCATCACGAGGCCTTAAGACCAATGTTATCAGAACTGAAATGGACAGTCAACCCCCTAAAGAGCCTGGTCAGCGGATAAAACCCGCAACTTGTGAATTCCCAGCAAACAAAATTATGAAGTCGATGAAACCAAATCCCACAAATCATCAAATTACACGGATCACCTTTTTCTTACGCACCAGTTTAGCTATCAAGAACAAAAACATGAAAAGATGTCTCAAATTGAGGAGAAATCTCTTACATCTGTTATCCCCGTATCTTGGTTATGCCCACAGGCCCAACAAATTTACATGTACAGTACGCCTGTCGATCAAGAATTCTTGTAACAAAGAAAAGCATGTAAATTGATTTTCCAAACAAGCAGTAAGAGAATGGCACTGATGAAGCGTGAATAGTAGGAGTTGACAACATGGAGCGTTACAAGATCACATTGGACCAAAAGACTCTAAATTAACAATATACTTATAGCACTTGGCATCACGGCAGTTATTTACCACTCTCAGGAAAATATAATGGTTTATTTTGTAAATAGAAAGAGATAAGTAATTTGTGTTCCTTATCATTAAAAATAGAAGTTGTTATCTAATATTTTAATTGTTAAAAATCCTAACTAATCTCAAAAATCAGGTTTAAAAACTAGTTATATGAAGAAAAGGTATTTGTTTTATTATTTGATAAAAAACTATGATCTTATTATATTGAAAAAAAGGTATTTATTTTATTGTTTGATAAAAAACTATGATCTTATTATATTTTTTTAATTGCTGGTCTGTCCAAAATTCAAGAAAAACTCTTCTTAATAAGGAGGCTTTTCTCTTTTAGGGTCCGAAACAAAAAAAAATAATATCCGAAATACATATTACATGTAATGTCGTACCCCGGATATTAAAAGACAAACCAAATAAAATTTTTGTTGTTTTTGAAATTTTCACTAATATTCTCTTGATTTTAATAAATTGGTTATTAAAATCAAAATGTACATTAAAATATTATTTTTTGGTGTATGAAAAACACAATATGATTTTTTTAGTTTTGAGACTCTTGGTCGTATGCACAAAAATATATTTTTTAATTTTTTTAAATTGATAAAAATCGAGTATTTTAATACTAGATTTTTATTTTTACGATGTAAAAGTATAAATCGATATTAACCAAAATGGATAAAATAAAATAAAAAGGCGAGAAAATCACTAATGTTTTGTTTAATTTTTTAAAATTGAAATGGGCCAACATTGACCTAAAATAAAATGGGTCAACACCGGCCTAAAAAATATATTTAGTTTATTACTGACAACTAATTATTTTCATTTGATGCAGAACATGAATTGCTCACGTTTTGCATGCAAATGAAAGCAACTGAAGACAGAATAGAGAAGGAGATGAACGAAGAAGAGAGATGTGGGGGGGACTGACCTGCAGCTACTCTTAGTGATGTTGGTAGTGGTTAAGATGGCAGAATGCATTTGCTGGTGGTAGTGGAGGCGGGTGAGCTCTGACCTGCAGCTACTCTTAGTGATGCTGGTAGTGGTTAAGATGGCAGAATGCAATTGCTGGTGGTAGTGGAGGCGGGTGAGCTAAAACGGCTAAGGGTTCCTCTTCTCTTTTTTTCTTCTGTATCGATTTCTTCTCTGCCTCTGCTAATGGCGAAGCTACTAGTCAGTGACTCAAGGAAATTCTCATGGCAGCAATGAGGAAGGTAAGGGTGGGTGGTGATGGTGATGGTGGTGGCTGCGGTGGTCTTCCTCTCTTCTCTTCTCTTCTTTTCCCCTATTTTTTTTGTTTTCTCCCTACTGTTTATTTATTTTTTCTTCATCCTCTTTCCTTTCTTTTAGTCTTTTTTTCTTCTCTTCCGCTCTCCCCTGTTATGTCCTCTTTTCTCCTGTACTTATAAGCAAAAACAAGAGAGAGATATGGATGGGGCGGCTACACAGTAGCCACCCCTTG
Source organism: Populus euphratica (assembly GCF_000495115.2). Classification (NCBI taxonomy): domain Eukaryota; kingdom Viridiplantae; phylum Streptophyta; class Magnoliopsida; order Malpighiales; family Salicaceae; genus Populus; species Populus euphratica. The sequence goes on along the minus strand of NW_011500016.1, from coordinate 244,226 downwards.
AGTGCCTGAGGAGGCACGTCTCCTTCATTTTCTCCAACATGTGGAAAGCTTTCAGCAAGTAGGGTTGGTCGGCGTCTTTTTAAAAGAGAGAGAGAGATAGGATGGTGGAAAATAGAGAAAGAAAAATCTTCTTCTTCCCCTGCTTCAAGATGGTGGAAAATAGAAAAAGAAAAATCTTCTTCTTCCCCTGCTTCACGGGTCCAGGGGAAGAAGAAAGGCTACAATGTTGTTCAAAACTATATCATTTTGGGCTTTTTGTTTTTTAGAACAGTGTATGAAACGGTGCTGTTTTAACCAAAACATGCTGTTTTATTTAAAAGAAAACGGAGTCAGACTTATGTCAAAGTCCAAATTAGTCTTTAATTTATAATTTGTTCAATCAAGTCTAAAATTGCAATTTTGATTACCAATTCAATGCAATTGCATCCCTGTCAAAAATCAAAAAGCAGGCCTAAACTTGACCGTCTTTTTTACTTTGGTCCTTTGTCTTGAATTTATATAATTTGACCCTTAATTGATTAATAAACTTCTAATTTCTTTAATATGGCTCCTGATTCTGTTTAATTACAACCCCTCTATTTACACATGTTTTTTATTTTGGTTCTTAGTTTTGGATTTTTTCAATTAAGTTCCTAATTAGCAATCAAACTTCAATATTTATGCAATTAAGCCCCTGATTTAACCAAATTAACTCTCAAAAATTATAATTTGACCCCGAAACTTTAATTTTTTTCAATTAAAGCCTAAATTGACTTTAAAATCAATTTTTATTGCAATCAAACCTTTCATAAATTCAATTAAACCTTTAATAAAATTTAATTAAGTACATGCACATCTAATTTTGAACTTTTCTTCCTCAAATTAAATTTTCTTTGTCAGTAGGGCTTCCACCAGTCCAATATATACTGTCAAATTTCAATATTTGTATTTGTGACCATCATCAACCAATTTCTGACCCTTTTTTTTATTATTATGTTTTGACATCCACTCCTCACTGTTTAATTTTTTTTTCTATTTTTTTTTGCTTGGGGACCCAAAAATAGATTACAACAATACTAAAAGAACTCATTGCTCCTGTTACTATTTACCTAGATTAAGAGTATTACGAATTGGAACAGTGTAATGGCAACTCAGCCCTTACCACTAAAAGCTGCAAGGGCATCAATGGAGGGATGAGGCAATCTTTTCATTAGGAAGCATTCATCATTGAAGGGATGCTTGGGAAAAAGATGGCCAGCACAAGTTTTGGTGGGATTGCATGACTTGAGGAACAGGCACCTAGCGTTAGCGCTGTCTATGCAAGGATAATTGGCATTTGGGCTACCCGCCCTTGTGTGAGGCAGATCCGAGCATCACTTGGCACTTGGACGGTCTCATGCGCAGGTAGACTAAAGTGCCACTTGGCACTTGGACGACTCCACTGATCAGGGCAGACCCCCGTGCCACCTGGGCTAGGATCTTGGTAAAAGGCTTGATTGCTTATGACAACCCCAACACCATATGGCGCTTGGAAAAACCCGAGCGCCACTTAGCAGTTAGGTCTTGGCAAAAGGCTTGATTGGCTAAAGTGGCTCAATCGCCACGTGGTGCAAGGATAGCCCAAACACCACGTGACATTTTCCATTGTTATTATTACATTATTACTTACAATAAAAATAGTGTTATTTATACCACAATTGATAATATTTTTATTAATTATTCTATTGATTATAAATAAAATATTAATATTTATAGCACAAATAATACTATTTTTTATTTGAATATTTTAAATTTCAATAACAATAATAATATTTTTTTAATGAAAATACTATTCATTATACAAATAAAACTATTTTTGATATTAATACTTTTAATTATAATAAAAAATTAAAATATTTATAACACAAATAATACTATTTTTTATAGTAATACTTTAGTAAAAATTAAAATATTTAAAATCCTTTATCAAGACCTAATGAAATTGGATCACATAAGATCTATTAAGCTTGGTATATGACACTGAATTCAAGACAATTGGATTCTACCTCAAACCTAAGATAATTAGGCCTTTTGCAGAACCCATGTGCCACGTAGGCCATGTAGCCATTGGGCACACCTGTGCACCACCTAGCATTTAGACAGCTCCTATATAAGGGGTAGACCTAAGCACCACTTGACGTTTGAATCTTGGCAAAAGACCTAATTAGCTATGGAAGCCCCACCGTCACATGGCGCTTTGATTGAGACGCGTTCACACCCAACTACATATGTGTTTATATAATAATGTGTGTTATAAATATTATTTTTTTTCTTTTATAATTCAAAGTGTTCATATAAAAACTATTATTATTTATGTTATAAATATTATTACTTTTATTATAACTCGAAGTATTAATATAAAAATATTATTATTTGTGTTGTAATCATCCTTTAAATTCTTAATATAATTATTTACATTATAAATATTATTATTTTTATTATAATTAATATTATGAATAAAATAATTAGTAAATTTGAAAAAAAAATATTATTAATATTTAAAGAACATATTGTTTGTGTTATAATTATTTTTTATGTTTACTATGATTAAAAGTATTAATATTAAAAATAATATTTTTATTTTTATTTTTATTTTTATTATGATTAAGAGTATTAATATTAAAAATAATATTATTTGGGTTATAATTACTTTATTTTTATTATAATTAAAAGTTTAGGTGTATCCTCACCCAATACAAGTTGGGCGTGGACACATCCACATCAATCTTCAAGTGAAGCTTGACATAACTACACCAAAACCTAAGTTGGGTCTGGACGCGTACACGTCTAATCCCAAGTTGGGTCTGGATACGTTCTCGCCCAAACTAAATTCCTCGTGGCTTCAACAAACTAATTATTAAATATAAAAATACATATAAAGATATTAATAAAATAATTTTTCTTGAATTTGGTATTTAAAGATGCTAAATTATATTTTGTATTTTTTTTATTAATTATACAAACATGAAATTTTTTTTATTTTTAAAAGACCTGGCCACATGCAATTTAAAATAAAGTTGCATATTTTTTTAAAGAAATATTTTTATTGTTTTTGTGGAAGGGAATCATTTATTTAATATAAAAAAAATCTCACATGTAAATCAAAATTTCAAATATTAAATATAAAAAAATAATAAAAAACAGGGAATTCAAAATTAATTACAAAATAATCTTTTAAAAAATAATAAATTATTAAAAACTAAATTAAGAATATATTTAGCAAGACAAATAAAATATTTTTATCAAACTATTTCAAACATGATATTAGCACCAGATGAATTATCTTTATCAACTTTGATGCATACCAAAAATCAATACAAATCTTATTAATTTTATAAACTTTATTTAACTTTTATGCTAATTCTAATAAATTAACATAAATTCAAACATAATTAATGCAATATCATATAATGTTTGGAAAACAATCATAACCTAAAAAATAATTCGTAACAATCCAAAAATTATATATAAGATTTTGTTTCAAAATTCACAACATTAATCAGTTTGCTTAAAAAATGATATAAGGTTATGAATTGAACTTTCAAGGTATTTAGCGTGTTCAAGAGTTATTGGAAACAAGCCAGAGGACCACTGGAACAGTGGCGACGCGAGAATTCACGCGCCACTACTGCTAGAGTAACGTAAGGTGCTGGATCTGAAACGTCTCAGTCTCCTCTTTGCTCCTACACTGGTAGTGCCGCCAACAACAAGCACGGGAAAAACTGGTCATTTCTTCCTCTCTCAATTGTTTTTTTTTTTTTGTTTATTAATGCCATGGAAGGCGGAGGAAGAGAACTTGGTGATTCAGGCATCAATTCTTGTTGCTGCCGTGGATGGAAGAGAACAACCTTGGTTGGTCTGTTGAAAGCTCGCGGTGAAGTGAGGAAAATGATTGTTGAAGCTCTACACGGTGAAACTAGAGTAGTTGGATGGAATATATAATGGGTCCGTCCGTTGGCTTGTTGTTGGTGCCTCGAGTGGTGGTTGACGGCGATCACAAGCTGTTGTTTAGCTGATTTGAGGTGGATATGGCCGATCACAAGGAGAAATACAAAGAAGTTGTTGTTTAGCTGATTTGAGGTGGATATGCCATGTTATTGTATGAGGCTGTTTTGTGGAGGTTTGTGGGTTGTCTTGTGGTGGTTGGTTCTATTTGTGAAGATAGGGAAAGGGAAGAGTGGTTATGTCATTTCGGTGGAAGAGGTGTTGTCATGGCTGGGATCAATGGGAGGGAAAGGTTGTTGAGCTTGGTTTTGTCAAAAGCTGCTTACGGTGGAGAAGAAGGATTGTCGTGAGGATCCAGGGAGAGTTGGTTAGTGACAGCGCGGCTTTGTTGCCCTTTTTAAGGGAAAATGAGGCTAGGTTTTTATTAGGTGTGCGAGAGCGAGTTTTTTCTTTTGTATTTTTGTTTTTTTTTTTTTTTGTCGGTAAAGATGCTGATCTTACTTTTTAATTATTAACGTGTGTCCGGGTCAGCTTGCGCGCACCACGACTAATCTCACGGATCCTGAAGTTAACGACCATGTAAGCCTCCAGTGGTCATCATATGAGCAACCAAGGATTCGAACATGGAACCACAAAGGGAGCAAACCCCTTGATCTCAAGCTCTTACCACTTGGCCACCATCTATTTTTGCTTTTTGAATGGATGTGTGCCGGAGAGTTTGAGCCACTGAGTGAAAGAGAAAATCGGAGGGGGTCTTTGTTTTTTTAACAGTATATTTAGTAATGTGGGTATTGTTATTTTTTAAAATATTTTTTTATTTTAAAAAATATATTAATAATATTTTTTATTTTTAAAAAATTAATTTTAAAATTAGTACATCAAAATAATTTGAAAACATTAAAAATATATTAATTTAAAATAAAAAAAAATTTAAATTTTTTTAAAAATACTTTTTAAAAGCACCTCCAAACATCCTCTTAGTATAGATGATTTTTTTATTTTTTGCTCCGGCTAATTCTTCAATAATTATTTTTTTTTGGTGAGATTTCATTATTATTTATAAATAAAATAATTTTTTTATTTTTTTATTTCTTGGTTTTTAAGTAATTTTGGTGATTAAACAACTCACAATCAACGTGATTTTTATTTTATTTTTAGTATTTTTAGTTGTTTTATCCAAGTATTTTGATTTTTAAAAAAACAAATTAATGTAGACTAGATTATAAAAATAAAATAATAATTTTAAAATAATTACATTGAAAGTTGAAAACATTGAAAGTAAGTTTTTAATTTTTTAATTTTTTTAAAAGATACTAAGACTACCCAACACAATATAAATACATTTGACATGTTCATTATTTATCACACGTCAATTCAAAAAGAAAAAAAAAAAAAGAACTCTCTCTCCCCTTGGGAAGGCACCATCCACCCAAGGGACAATGTTTGTCATTTTTTAAAGAATAATTAACTAAATAAGGCTTTATTTATTGTCTAAAAATCTAGATTGTGCAATTAAAAAAAACAATTAAACATTGACTTAACAGATAAAACTCATGTGGGCTGAATATTCAAGAGATCAAGAGAATTCAAAATTGCAAACCTCGAGCGTCATTAACATGATAGTCATGGCCGTCCCGCGTTTACAGCTCATTCAAAGCGTCAAATCCCATAAATTCAGCTTTCCTGTACAGCCTCAGTGCTTCGTGCTAGCCGAGCCATTCATTACCTTTAGCTTTATATTTTATTTCGCCGTCGCTCAAGCCGCCGGATTCCACTTCAACGTCCTCCTGTGCCTTTGATTATTATTTTATGCACAAGCACACCTTCTTATTTTTATTTTCTTTAAATTTATAACTGATCTATTAGTGTCTTTTGTATATGCTTAAAAACTCATAATTTTTTAATCTAATAATATTATTAAGTTTAGTTATTATTAAATTTAATTATGTATTAAATTCAAGTATATATAAATTTGATAAACTGTTATATTTATTATTTTTAAATTTAGAATCATTACCGATTCAAATACATATAAAATTGATAATATTTTTAGATTTCATGTTGGGTCATGATAATTTATTTATTTATAATTATATTTTTAATATAAAATATTAAATATAAAAAATAATTATCTATTTATGGTTTTAAGTATATAAATTTTTTTAAAAAACCTATTAAATTTCCATCAAGATTAATATTATTTAAAGAATATCTATTTCTTATTAATATTATAAAAAAAACTTATTTATCATTAACATTATCATAAGAAAATGACATTTTAAACTTATTTATCATTAATATTTTTAGATTTCATGTTGGGTCATGATAATTTATTTGTTTATTATTATATTTTTAACATAAAATATTAAATATAAAAAATAATTATCTCTTTATGTTTTTAAGTATATAATTTTTTTTTAAAAGCCTATTAAATTTTAATTATCATTAATATTATTTAAAAAATATCTATTTCTTATTAATATTATAAAAAAAACTTATTTATCATTAACATTTTCAAAAGCAAATGACATTTTAGACTTTCAATTCAAGCACTATAATAAAGTTTATAAGCATATATATATCATCTTAACCATCCAGGTAATTAAATTATTCACATCCTTTTTATTCATCAAAGTATTTATACTTTATTTTCAAAATATTTATCATCTAAAATTAATAACAAACATTTATTTTCTTAAAATTAAAAGTTTATTTTTTTATTTATTTTAATTTTTTTATTAAAAATTACTAATTTTATCATCAAATAATTCCTATATTTAACAAAAAAAATATATTTTGTAGGTGTTGGATCTTTTATCATCACCCACTAATTTTATGAAACCTGAAAAATAAGATGTTAAAGTGAACCCACTATTTAAACACTAAAAAAAACCCTTCTTCTTAATCATATTAAATATTTTGAACATCATCACCAATCCTTTTATTTTATTCATTTATGTCACTAATATTTGATTTTTATCCCTATATTTGAGCACATTCCAGCACTTGATATAGTTAAATATTGATATGAACAGCATCAATTAATACTTATCAGTTTTGTAATCACATATAAAAAGTAAATTCGACTCAAAATTAGGGAGAATTATAATTTCAATACTTAAACTTTTAGTTTTGTTCTATTTGAGTACATTTCGTTACTTAAGGCTGCTAAATGCTCAAATGACTATTATCTGCTAATACGTAGTAAAACATGGGGTCACACTCGAAATTATTAAGAAAAAAATAAAAAAAAATACGTATATTAAAAGGTGGTAGAAATTGAAAAGGGAAGAAGAAAACAGTAAAAAATAAAAATAAAAACAGCCACTGTATATAGCCTTCGATCTTCTCCCTTTTAGGTATTGATCATCACCGCCCTTAAAATTGAAGAAACAACCTTAGATTTAGTGAGTGTATGGGAGTCTTGTAATTTTTGTTGTTGAGTACTAATACCTACAAGTTATGTCTAAAATTAGTTTTAAAATATTTATTGATTAATGTTGTGAAATTTACCGTCTCTTAGAACTATATACAAGAAAATATATTATTTTAAAAAGTTAAAATTATTAGATAAATCTTATAAAATTTATCTAACTAGATCTTTCTGTGCTATTTAAGATATATCTAGATTCATATATGAAATTATTTTGTCATTAAAGTTGATATAAAAACTAGACATCTCAAACTTTTAAACCATATATGGTAGGATCACTAATTGATTCACAAAAAAAAAAAAACATTATGTTTGAAGTAAGAATTTAAAATCTATCAAAACCATGTGAAAATTAAAGATTCCAACTAGATTATGAAATTTTAGCATGAAGACTTTATTTTTATTATTTTATTATTATTTAATGTTGAATAATTATTTTTAATTTAGGTTAATTATGGTCCATTAGATATCATTAAGAGATTTACTTTATTATTAAACTTATATTAATTGATTACTAGTTTAAATTTATTTTTTTATAACCTAAAAGGTGTCTATTAGAATTAATAGAATAGACCATATTATGTTTTTATAGCTGTAAATTTTAATAATAAGTTTAAGAATAAATATTAGTTTTTTTTTTGTTTATTTATGATAAAACATTTTTTTTTATAAGAATAAAGATTATACACTGACTTATCAAAAAACGACTAGTTTAATGACATTATTTACATACTTAAGCTTCTTAGAAATAAGATTATCTATGGATTTAATTTTTTTCAATATTTTTGGTTCGAAAATGTATGTTAACTTTAGATCAAGGTTTTATCAAACTTGATTTTTAATTTTTTATATCATTATTTATTTTATTAAAAATTACTTGACTACATGATTAAGAAGTTTGTATCAAATTTGTTTTAAAAATGTACTTTACTTGAAAAATGTATTTAGCTAATTTTTTAATGATTTTCTTATTAATTTTAATATATTAATATAAAAAATAAAAAAATTTCATTATCAAACAAAAATATTTTTGTAAAACACTTTATGTATTAAAAAAAAAACGTATTCTAATGCGTCACCACCCATAAGCGAAAAGCCTCCGTTCACCACCTCATGCCACTTGCAAATATTATCGGCTCGGGTTGGAAAAGAGAAAATGCATATTTAGTACCTAGCTTTTTATTAAATATCAATTTGGTTACCACAACTTCATTTTTCTCCTAACGTGGTAGTATTTGGAAAATATGAAAATTAAATTAAATCAATAAAATGAATATTGTAAAAACTAGGATAGTAAAAGAAAAAAGTTAAAATAAAATAAAATAAAATATTAAGTAAGTTATTGATTGGCATTAGAGATAAAATACAAATTTTAAAAGCTAATATCAATATATCATATGGCTAGCATAAACAATAGAAAAAAAATCTGAATAAAAATAATTATCATATTCAATTCTGAAAATCATTATTATCGTGATCATGATAGTAAAGAAAGAAAAAAACAGAGGATGATTATATTTTTGGTGACAATGTTAATTTACTTTCTTAATTCAATTCATTTTTTTTTTTAATATGATTCCACTTTTTTGCCCTGCGACATAGGAAATGACGGCTATTAAAAAATTAATATGCTTTCTAATACAGAAAAAAATGAAAGAAAAATATTCAGTTGACGCTTTTAGTATAAAGCTGAATTTTAAGAAGGAAATAATAAAATAAAAAATTGAATAAAAAATAATAACAATAATTGATTTTCAAGATAACGTATATGAAGAACACGAGTATTAAGTAGAATGGATGATGAATTACCTCATTTATTGGTCCAAGTGTCCGGTCTCCTATACCATTCAGCACTCTCCGTTTTTTTTTTTTTTTGTGAAAAAGAAAGAATGGTTTTGATGGCCACCAAGTAATTTTAATTTTTATTTAAAATAAGGTTATGGAACCTTAAAACATAATTAGTATATAAAACATAATTAATTTGTATGTAGAAACATTTTTAAAACAATCGAATTCGGCAGGATATGAATATGTTATATAGTCCTACATATCTACATGTCTACATGTGGTGCAACAACTATAATACCTTATTATTATTATTAGTTTACATGACTATTATACTAGCTTGTTCTCACTTATGGTTTTTTTAATTTTATATTTATTTTTTTTAATTTTATATTTAAATTATTTGAAAATTAAATATTTCTATTCCTAAAAAAAATTTACAAGTTATCGTTGCTAATTTCTTTATAAGAAACAAATTGAATTTTTTTTACGGTTTTTTATTTTCTTTTTCTTGTTTAAATAAAACCATTTAATTTCACAAGTTAGAATTATAATTCAAGTTATTGATTTTTTTCAAAATATGTTAATGATATGTAAATATTTTATAAAAAAAATAGTGTAACATATTAAAAAATAAAATATTTGTAATGATCTCTCAATGACAATATTAGAATTAAAGAATATCTAATTACTGTTTATTCATATTAATCCTTTTGAAAACATGTTAAAGTTTATCTACATACCAATAATAATATTTTTTTTGAATTTAAGAAAATTTTATTTTTTAAAAAATATATTTTATAAATCTAGATAAATAATTAAAATTCTAACTCAAATTCTTATAAAAAATACATATTTTAATTTAAACTTAAAATTTATTACACAAATTTAAAATTTTTTATCATTACCTCATTACCCTACGAATGTTATCACGCTACGACTCTTAGTACACACTAATGATAACGTCAAAGACTCAAATGGGTGTGCTTTGCTCACCGTTCCCGGGCACTTAATTAACGTGAGCCGAGCCGAGCCTGCAGCTTTCGTTATTCTAGCAAGTATAAAGATGTTGCGAATGCTTTTTGCATGATAGTCACCCCAAACCCTCTTCTTTGCCTTTTCTCCCTCAATATAAGCACTGTTTTTAAGCGTCTCCCTTGCTAGTTGCATGGAAGCCAGCATAAAATAGGATAGATAGAAATAAATGGGTTTTGTGCAGACGGAAGAGAGGAGGAAGACGGAGATAGAGGAATTGAAGCGCATGTTGGTAGGTTGTGGCAGGCTCAACAGGAGAAAAGATGATGAAGAATTACAAGGCAGACGTGCTTCATCCAAACAAGCAGTGGAGTTTAATGGTGAAGAGGAGCTTGTGTGTGTCACTAGTGGAGTATCCTACTTAGGCGTCGCCATCGTGAACCGCCTGTTGACTCGTGGCTACTCCGTCAGAATCATCGTTGATAATGAAGGTAAATATACCAGATATAATTAACATATGGATGCCTTAGTAAACTAGTTTGAAGCCCCCCCCCCCCCCCTGTAAATTACTGTAATTATGATTGATTAATCCGTATCGAAAATTAATTTGATTCTCTTTTAACGACGAATTATGAAAATCATTTGTATAAGAACTCCCTTGACTGAGAATGCAGAGGATAAAGAGAGACTGAGGGAGTTAGAAACGTCAGGAGAGATGAGGACAAGTAAGAATGGTATCGATGCAGTCATGGCGAAGCTTACTGAAGTTGAAAGCTTAGTGGAGGCATTCCAAGGCTGTCATGGTGTATTTCACACCTCTGCATTTACCGATCCTGCTGGTCTTTCCGGTTACACTGTAAGTCTTTCAAAAAATCAAAATTAATTCGTTAAATTCAATGCCCATCATTTCACTCTTGGCAAAGGAAGGGGAAGGGAAAGGAATCTTATTGGTTTTGGTAGTTGGCCCTCCACTGTTGGGGTCAACACCACCAACCCCAGGCATATCTGCCCCAAGCGACCCTTTCTTAAACCATGGGGCCGAATTGATTATAGAAGCATGAGTTTAATTATTAGATTTATTAGTGGGAAAGGAAAAATATTGTTTTAAGAAGGTTTAATAGGTTCAAAGGGTAATAGTTATTGTTTTTTGAGTTGTTCGACAGAAATATGGGTTTTAAAACCGGAAAAAAAATAGACTTATTCTTTAATTGAATCAAAATTTCAACCCAACATCAATCAAACGGAGGTTGAGGGTAAAGTAAAGAGAACAAATATTTTTTTATTAAATGATTTTGTTTAGTTTTACTGATTGGTCATATTATGATGCAAATTCTTCCATTTCTAACAGCTCCCTGTAATGCATAGCAGAACGTTGACACTTCGTTCTCCTTTTCTTTATAGTTTATTCTAAGTTCAAACGGGTGACCATTTGGTAGTCCTAACAAGTAGTGGGAGTCGGGTTATTAAAAAAGACCAACTCTATAATCCTAGAAATAGCCACACGAAAAATGCCTATGGAAAGAAGGGTACTGTTGCACGGTTTGCTAGAATTGCTCGAAATAATGTCTGCATATTTTTTCCAAAAAGCTTTTTCTTATTTTCTTTTTTAATTTCTTATAAAAAAACCGTGTACTATTATTTAATATAATTAAAAAAAGGTATTTTAGTCTGGTAAAATCAAGTATTTTAATAGAGTTTATGAAAGAATTTTACAGCATGTTATTTTGATATGCTACCTGCTACCTGATGTGTTTGGAACTAAAAGTTTGGCATACGGCGCACTTGGAATTAAAAGATTATCAATAATATTATTTCTTTTGATTGTATTTTCTAAATTTAAGAATTTGTTTTATTGGATAAGGATAATTAAGTGATGTGATTATTGGAATTAAACTGAATTGATGGTTTTTTTTTTTAGTTTAATTAAGAAACAGGAACAGATTTCGTAATGATCATATTGTTTTAAAATGTTGTTTCAAATTCAATAAATAAAGTATGTTATTACACAGAATATTGTGGCTTTCCTTGTGTCTTTTCTTCTTTAAAAAAGGTTTGAGATTGGTGGTGTATTGAAAGCATTATTTTTTGTTATAATACATAGTAACTTAAGAATTTCTCTATTTCACAATCAATGATTTTCAACTAGTTATGAAGAGGAAGAAGAAGAAACGCTATTCAAGGGAGTTTGGATCTTAATGGGATAGCTGAATATTAAATCCCATTTCATCATTCTTAGGTTTAAAAGTTGAAATCTCATATCTCTTAACCCCTTCGGGCATGGGCATGGTTGTGTTCATTTCTCCATTTGCATGCTTAAATATTCTCTTTATTTATTTATTTGAGTAAACACTTATATGTTATTATTTGTTCTGTGATGGAATAAAAATATGAATATCCACGCCAATTCAACTTTTGACGCTGTAATACTTGAATAATTCATGATAGAAATCCATGGCTGAAATAGAGGTGAAGGCTAGTGAGAATGTGATGGAGGCGTGTTCAAGAACACCCTCAGTGAGGAATTGTGTAGTCACATCATCGCTCCTGACCTGCTTATGGCGGGATACAACCACACATGAACTCCCTCCTGTAGTTAACCATGAGTCCTGGAGTGATGAATCTTTATGCATCCGCAAAAAGGTACAGAACGCGTTTGTTCTGTTTTTGTTCTCTCTATATACCTACTCTGGTAAAAATCCTTAAATGGAGTGGATAAGCCCCGGAACATGATGCTGTTTCTGCTTGTTTTGACTGATATTGATGCAATTTATTAAAATATATATGCAGCTTTGGTATGCCGTGGGCAAGCTAAGGGCGGAGAAGGCAGCGTGGAAACGAGCGAAGGAGAGAGGGCTAAAACTGGCCACCATCTGTCCAGGTCTCATTACAGGCCCGGAATATTTTGGTAGAAACCCAACAGCCACAATAGCTTATCTAAAAGGTAAGCTTCAGCTATTCATTTGTTAACAATGGGCACCAATAGTATCGTGTTTAGGCTTTCCTGTCCCATTTCTAAAACAGATAGGTTGCAATTTGTTAATGGAAAAATGCAGGAGGCCAAGAAATGTTTAAAGATGGCTTGCTAGCAACCGTCGATGTGATGAAACTTGCAGAGGCACACACATGTGTATTTGAAGCGATGAACAAGACAGCATGCGGAAGGTACATTTGCTTCGATCGAGTTATTCAAGTAGAAGACGAAGCAGAGAGGTTGGCTATGGAGATTGGGATCCCTGCAAACCAGATAGTATCTGAAGATGCATCTAACTGTGGTCCAGCTCGGTTTGTACTATCGAATAAGAAACTTTGTAACCTCATGTCAAGGACACATCGGAGTTGTTATAATCGAAGTTAAATAAGTGGCAAAATTTTCCGTGTTTTTTTCTTGTTTTTTCCATGCTCTGTTTGCGCATTGCAAGTGCCAAGTGATTCTATATATAGAATCTCTCTCTCTCTCTCTCTCTGTATATATATATATATATATATGTGTGTGTGTGTGGCCTTTCTTATCCCTAATCCCTTTTCTTTTATTAAAAAATAAAGGGATCTTTGAACAAGATTGACAAATATATATTCATAGATGCTTTTTTGGGTGCTTCAATGGATGGGTTTTAAATAATCAAGCAAATAATAATTAAGTAAAAAGGTTTTTTTTTTTAATAAAACAAGAGACATTGATCCCATGTCATTGTGTTAATCATCCAATAGAAAATTCTACAGATAACCATATCAGACATGAAGAATCACTCTTTGTGAATTTGAATCTTCTTTCAAGAAAAAGAAATTAGGGTTCAATTATGAGAGAGAAGAGATCCCTGGTAGTTTCTTGTTACTAGAGATAAATTGTCAAGACAAAAATGCGAACAGTCAAAAATCACAAAAAAAAAAAGCTTAGAGAGTTGTTGTGTGTGCCAAAAAAAAAAAACTATGAAAAAGCTTCTCTTCGTACTAGAGCATGAAGCACTCCTCATTATTGCTCAAATTTTTTTTTTTTATCAATGTAAAATTAAATAACAAAAAAAAAATAAAAAATAAAAAATAGTTGCACTCATCTAGAGTTTTTGAGAGCTAGTTTTGAACATCATGATATTAGGTTTTTATAGATTTTTTATGGGTTCTTATAATTATAGATTTTTTTCATACTTATCACATCAAATTTAACTCGAGTAAATATGTATTAGTTCAGGCATCATAACAAGGATCCTTTTTTATTTTTTTTATGAAGCCATCATTGTTGGTCACCCTAGGTTTATTTTTTACTTATGTAAATACTTTTATCCCAATTGATCATTTATAATATTTTTAAGTGATTTTATCACTTCTTCTGTCAACTCATCTTAATAAAATTTATTAGATTGACTTAGTTGATTTAATTAAATGATAAATCTTATAATATATTATAATAAATAAAATAAAAAATTAAATTGATCCTTGTATAGTTTGATCTTTTTTTTCATTGTTTTTGTGTTTTAAGAAATTATACTTTACATCTCATAATTTATAAGTTTTATAACACTTTATATCCATGCAAAAAAAATCAACAAAAAAACTAAAATTATTTACAAAATTTCCCTTTTATTTAAATTAATGACTAAAACCCTTGTTATGTTAAAATAACAAAATGATCACCCTTCTTTTCTTTGCGGAAACTGATGAACAAATGCTTGAAATATTATTAATATAATAAGCATGCCATAAATAGCAATACTAAATTATAAATATTTTATTGATCATGCATTTCAATTAGTTTACTTAGAAAGTTTGTTAGCGTAGTGAAATCACAACAATCTCCTAGTCATGCATGATAAAAAAAAAAAAATCAAAAGGATCTGTCCACAAGTATATTAAATATATACACCATCCAATTACTTAAAAATAAGATGTGAATTCAATAATCTTCAAATCAAACTAATTACAACCAATTATATAAATTACATCTTAAAAAAAAAGAATTTATAGACTCTTTTCCACAATTACAAAATAAAACATACAAATTTAGCCAAAATCCATATGAATTTTATTTCATTTATAACGACCTAAACATAGGGCATATTAAATGTACCATACCCTACTAATCCTCAAAGGCAATAACCATAATAGGCATAATGAAAAAAACAACATTGGAGATAGTGCCATTAAGAAAGGAAGAAAAGAAGCTAATATTTTTATTTTATGGAATGTCAATCAAGAAAAAATCTTTAAGAACGTAAAAAACACCATAATTAATAACTTTTTTTAAAAAAAAAAACCATGAGATTGAGAAGAATGCTAAAAACTCTATTCGAGTTAGATTTATG
The DNA here is from genome assembly GCF_000495115.2 of Populus euphratica. NCBI lineage: Eukaryota > Viridiplantae > Streptophyta > Magnoliopsida > Malpighiales > Salicaceae > Populus > Populus euphratica. The sequence goes on along the minus strand of NW_011500016.1, from coordinate 228,773 downwards.
TTAAAACCCTATTGGCCTTATTTGTAGACTTGACTTGAAATAAATGAAAGTATGCCTTTAAGTCAATTTTTCAACCTTGCTAATTTTGGGTTCTAAAAGCTTAATCAAAATAACATAACATGTGATGAATTAATTCTTTATATTAATTTCAAATTTACATTGGAGACACATTTAAAAATAAATCAATCAAGAAGGTTTAGAAAATAATTAGGCAAAAAATAACTCACAAGAAATCAACTTATAAATAGGAAAAAAAAAAGATAACTTTTCTATAGAAATGATATTTTTAAGGTGATTTTTATTTCGTCATTAATGAAGTTTGTGAAATGATTGAAAAATATCAATGAGTTTGAGGTAATAAAAATAATCATACTAGAGGAAAAATATTGTCACTGTAAAGTATCTTATATAAGGTAAACTACATTATTACTTATTTTTTATTTCTAATGAGCCTATTATGTTTAATTTGTACGTGGTCTATCTATTTGGATGAGAATGAATATAATATAATGAGTTAAATCCTGAATGGATGTTTAGGCTTGAGTCTATCCATTCTAATTTCAGGTCATCTTTACCACGTGCAGTTGCTACCATTCATTCATTTTGAAAAATAAATAGTGAATTGACATGTCTATATTAATTACTCATGATCAAAACATGTGACTAGTAATACTCTATTAAATGATATCAGTTAATATTTAGATTGGCCTATATTGGACTCGTTAAACCCAACCCTAATTTTAAGAAGATGGTATCAACCATTTTTTTGTATATCTAAGGTTCATAAATAATGGCATGTAAAGGTTCATGTATCTTATGGTGAAGATTCACTAACATTTTACTGAATGCAATTTTTATACTAGTCCCAAACATTCAAACAATGACCTTTATAAGTTCATTTACTCAGGAAAGAGATCTAGTGGTATAAATATTCTTTTAGGATTAAATTTAGACAATGATATCTAAGAATTCATTTGCTCTAAAATAAGTTGTTATATTTAACAATAACATTTACAATTCAATTTTAGGGTATTTCTCTAAATATTATGTGTGAATAATAAAAATAAAAACACTAATTTTGGCATTTAACAAAAATAATAAAAATGAATAATAAAAATAAAAACACTAATTTTGACATTTAACAAAAATAATAAAAAAAGAAAGGAAATGTTTTGAAAAAAATCTGAATGTCAGTCTATAAGGGAATTTTACTATGGGTTGAATTCTTAATGTGTTTTATAAACAAGTTCAAAAAAAAAACCCGATGCAAATATATGTATAAGTGTAAATATTATTATTTTATGTAAAATCAAACTCATGCATAAATAACATAAAGAAATGACCAAGAACATCAAGCATAAGCAAGATGCCAACTTTAAAAGATTTGATCTATATACATAAATATCAAATATCAATAAAACTTGAAAATTAGTTAAACACATTCATAATACACACAAATCACATCATATCATCACATCAAAATCACAAGAAATTCAAGCATCCACAAACAAACACAATTAATTTTGAAGTTTATTTAAACCCAAAAATTTCATCATAACACACATTCAAAGCTAGATTTAATGATGGGAAAAGGGAAGTATATGGCACGCCCTATAGGCTATACCACTCCTTATAATTTCTCTTAATAGTGGTGGAAGGAGATCCAATGCCTGAAATGGTCAATTATATCTTGTTCCTTTCTCTTCTTTATTGTTGCTTTGTTTTTCAGTTTTTCCTCTTGATTTTTCTTTGATTATAGCTTTCATGGTTTTTTATATTGTTAAGGGTGCCATGCACGAGCTCGTAATGGTCAATAAAAGATATGGGTGATTAAAATCTAGTGAGGTGAGATGAAATGTGGCTAGGGCCTGGGTTTTGTTTATGGGTTTTTTGGTAGGATAAAAGATATTAAGGTTTTTATGTGGTTTTTTTCTCATATTATAGTTGTCTTTCCTCGTTTTCTTTTACTTTTTTTCCATCTCTTTATAAGGTGGCTAGGTTTTCAAGTTAAGAGAATGAGGATTTTTATATATTTTTTTTTCATTCACTTTGTCTTGTTTTTTTCACCATAATAGTTGTGAGGGTTTTTTGATAAAGAAGATGAGGTTAGAATTTTTTTATGTGATGGCCCCCCATTTCTATCTTCATATTAAGTCTTATTTATAGCTATCTACGTACAAATATTCTTATTTTTCATTTCTTATTCTAAGTTTATAATAAGAATATTCTTATTTTTATGTGTGTGTATTTGTCATTCATTCCTCTCGTTTTACATTTTAGTCTCATGTTCATTTTGCTTCATAATTTGATTTTTGATTTTTAATTTTTTATTATATTTTTTGTTTTAAAAAACACCAGCATCAAATCAATAATAAAAGTAATAAAGAATTGTAAAATGATCAAAATAAGTCAAAAATATATTTTAAAATTTTGATTTTTCAAAAAGATACTAAAAATTATGAAATGTAGAGAAGCATCGAAAACATATTTTTAAATTTTAATTTTTTTAAGAAGACACCAACAAGATAAAAATCATAAAATTAGCTTGCAATGGCCAAAACACATTTCGTTTTTAATTTGTTTTGACTTTTTAGGTTTTGAAGAATATTTAGAGAAAAAAGTAACAAATTAGGGTAAGGCAAACCACCACCCCTATCTCTTTTATCACTCTCCCCCCCTCCAGCACACCATCTCCTTCCTTTATTCTCTCAAACCCTTACTAACATTATTTTTAATTCTTTTTCCACCATTTCTTTCCTTTATTCTCTCAATCTCTCACTAACATTATTTTTAATTATTTTTTCACCATCTCCATTATCATTATCATCAATTTTTTCCTTAGAAAAACCACCAATGTCAACTAGTAATAAGCGTTGCAATTCCTTTATTATCTCTCCACCGAACCTAAAAAAATCATATCCTTCCTTACTCAAATAACCTAAAATCATTCACCATCACCATAACTCTTTCCTCTCTTAACTGCACAACACCGAACCAGTCTACATCAAACCAACACAGCATAAACCTATGATCTATCCACTTTAATGGATAAACCTCACATCACTAATAAAAAAAACAATAGCAACACAACATCATTAATAATAAAAACAACACAACAACCATAATAATTATTTTGGTCAAGAAAAGAGGAGTACAAACCAATTGAAAGGTCCAATCTCACTTATTGGATGGCGGTGACTAACACCACAACCACATTTCCAACCAAGTTTCAACTACTTTCTAAGGCTTTTTTTTCCTATTTTCTATGCAATTTATGATTTATTTTGCATGATTTTTAATATATCTATAATATTTGAAGTGTTGGGTCACACCATTGTATGACACCTGAAGGACATGATGTAATAGGAAAATACTTGAAAGAGAAATAAGATCAGTGATGAATAACCCATGATATGTTTAGGAGGACAAGAAGTAAATTGTTTATATGAGACTTAATAGTTTGGTTTCGGTGTGATGTTTATTTTGTATGTGCTTATTTGGTTGTGATTACCTTACTTTTTGTTATCATGTGAATTTAATCAATATTTAGTGTGTTGTCATACTTGTTTGTGAATTGAAAATTCATTTTAACCTTGGTGGTCATTAAAAAAAAACACATTTTTATTGAAAAATTTGCATTCTAAAATTTGATATGGTTTATTACTTGAAAATTATTCAATAAATATAGAATTTTGTAACATGTTATTTAGTTTCAAAATAAAACCCTATCAAAACTTATTTTCTTTTACTTATCATATTTTATTTGTTTTATTTTATTTGGGTTTGCTTGTTATTTTTTTACATGTGTTTTTAAATGTTTTTACTAAAATTGCATATATACATAGTATAATAAATAGATGTCTAAGGGGGATGGTCGATGATGACATTTTGGATGAGTTTTCATTATATATTTGTATTATACATGTATAATTTTTATATTTGTATTATTGAATCTTAACGCTACCATTTTCTCAATGAAAACTTCATTTTTGTTTACTTTTAACTTTAATAAATATACATATATCACTTTGCACAACTATAATATAAAGCATGATTAATAACTTTATCCTTCAAACAAAAATGATAAAGTAATTTCCTAAAAGTAAGATATTATAGAGTGATTTTTATCTTTTATTTCGCATAATTACTCTCTTACCATGTAAACTTTATCAAACAAGTCTTAGACGTTCTAATTCTTTAAAATCTAAGTGGTGATTCATTTATCTGCTTACTCATATCTTTTTAGATTTTTAAAATATATCATGCAACACCTATATTTTTTTTTGGTGGCATGATTGATGATTAATGAGACAGATGTTAAATCTTATCTTACTAAACATATCATTTTATTGGTTTGACAATATAATTATCCGACAAATAATCATGCAATCAATCATTGACAAATTAGTTGATTAAGTATTAATCTCCTTATCAAACATGTTATTTGTTTTTCTTTTCTTCCTTCCAACTATAGAGAAACTTAATTTCGAGCAAAGATAAATTATAGCCTTGCAAAACCAAATGAATTGTAGGTGTTTTAAGATTTTAAACCTTAAGAAATGTGAATAGGTATAACTTAATGCCAAACAAAATGTGAATAAGAGAAGAAATTAAAAGATAAAAAAATAAACAAAACAAGAAAGTAAGTAAAAGCAATATTAAAAGAAAAGATAGATTAAATAAAATTATGAAAGAAATTATATATATGAAGCTGACTAACTTTTCCACTACTAACTAGATGGTATATATGAAGCTGACTAACTTTTCCACTAACTAGATAAGATGTTTATATTGTTATATAGTTCGAATATTACGTGAACTATAATTCCTAAATCTATAAAAATTATTCATAACATATATCTGTCTGTTGCACCAGTAAAAAAAAATACTTCATGGTTTGGGTTTTTAACAGGTCTATTGATGAAGATCAGTCATTTTTTTTACAGATGCTTTGACATTTCCCTTTTTTCAAGAGCTTATAATATGAATTGTAATACAATTTGTATTCATATGAGCGTGCCTCCTTGCTGACGTCATATATTTACTTAATCTTTATTCATAGTTGGACTTGATGTTCTAGTTAATTATATGAACCCAGATCTCTATGTTGTTGACTATCTTTTCCTTGTCGATCTTGTCTCCTAGCTTTTCTAAATGATCATGACTTCTAATCTTCTTGTTTATAATCAATTTAAGAACACGTGGATGTTTATTTTTATTTTTTTTATGCAAGTTAAAATAACTAAGGAATTAAAGGTTGAGGTAAGACAACTAAGAAGATGTGAGACTGTTCATGTTCAGATCAGGATGGACAATAACAAGAAAGGCGACTATATTTTGTTGAAATTCCTGAGAAAATGCATCGGCAGACAAATTCTTTTTCTTGCCATCTTGAAGCTGAAATTTCAGGTCAAGTTCTCTAAAAGTGTTCACGAAGATACAGTTTTAGATGCAGTTTTTGTGAGATGAAGAAAAGGGCATTATTTTGTCCAGTGACTGTAGCATTAATCCAACTCAAAATTAGACGTCCAGGAATGCCAATTTGTGAAATCAGGATTATCAACGGTCTTATTTCAGATGCTGGTGACGGTGTAATGATGAAGCAATTCAAAATAAATAAATAAACAGAGCAGCGTAAAATAAATACGACCAGGTAATATTGAAATCCAATTTTTCAGAGAAGTGCACAGTATAAGGGTTGGTGGTCGGAGATGAGACAAATGTAGAGGGGGCCATACTGAAGAGAAAACGTAGAGAAAAGAAGTAAAAAGAAGACAGCAGAGAATTTGCAAAGAAACTAGGAGGAGATTTATGAAATTGAGGAAAATATCAAGCGATACCATGAAAATCTGTATGTATAATCTTGGCTGGCTGCCTCTGTTTTATGTCGTGAGGGAGTTCATATAATACAAGAGAGTATAGAACCCTAACCTCCATTGCCGCATCGCATAACATAACTGGATACCATACAGATAACATAATACATAAGGAAACCTAGAGCACGCACTCTTCAACAGATGATATTCTTGTTCCTCTTAACCTGTTTGCCATCCAGATCATCCCTGGATCAAATCACTTTTTCATCCTTGTTGGGTCCTGCTCCACGCAGCACCACCAATCAATTTTCAATTATCAGAGTAAAAAATAATCAAAACATATGCTACTTGTACGTAGATCTTCAATATCATCTGCACTGGCAGATGGTGGTGGAAATCGATGGTGACTCTGTCCGTGGTAAATTAACTGCCATTTGCGTAATAAAATGTGGGTGCACGTGTTCACCGCCTCTCACGTGCATGACCGATGCTAACTGCTAGCTGAGTGAAGCAGCCATCAACAATTTCCTATATTCGCTGTCATTGGGACTCATGAAAAACCATGCATGCCCATTTCATCTCTGTCTCGCCAAGACTTTTTTATGTTTTCTTGGCAGAGTAAAGAGATTCCTTTACTAGGATATGCGGTCACTAGCTAGATGGTCAATAAAGAAGAACGTGCGAGTGTGTGTGTGTGTGTCTATATAGTACTCCTTTTGGCAGAAGCTCTACATGATATAAAGATCTGAGATCAGATCAATTAGTTTTTATTTCTTCTTTTCGTATTCATAGAGCCTAGCTAGCTCTCTTCATGCATTCACTGATAAACTCTAGTTGTTGGTGAAATATTATCTCATTGCATAGCGCTGTGGGGCTAACAAATTAAGAAACGCAGTTGAAGATTTGCACTGAACATCAACCTCGGCATTTGGATCAAAGAATCTTTAAACATTGCGCTGAGGTGAGTATCTTTAAACATTGTAGAAATCACACACACACACATATAGGATCCATATTCATGTCCTAAATGTTTATTACTCTCAATTTCACATCTGTCAGAAAATTATATGGAAAAAAGTCCATCTCTCATTCAAATCTGCCAAATGCTTGCTTGCTTGCATTGCTAATAAGTTCATTCTTGATGAGCATATTGTACTGCCCCTGGAACAGCGATCTTAATCTCTTAGTGTCTATGAGTCTGTCAGACCATCACCTATACACGCGAGAGCGAGCACATCACAGACACCACTATCAGTACTACTTAACATGAACACGAGAAATTAAGACCTTCCGTGTCTGTTAGTCATATCTTTCTTAATTTAAAGTCCAATTCAGATTGAATCGATCAAATTTTTGAGACCTAATCTCTTTACTTAGCAGAGATTTATCTGATAATTAATTGAAGTGACAGCTTTATCATCTCGTTTAATTTATTGGCCATAGGAGGTTAGCTCAAACACCCCTTCACATTTGAAATTTTCTTTATGTCACCCCTCAATAATTGATTTTCTTTATTACGCTCTTCTACTTGTTAGACTACATAGGCATTCGATGTCTGTGATTGGATGTAAAGACCTAATTAATAAAATAAAAAATTCTTTAGGCAGTAGGACCAAATTAATCAAATTCATTAAGATTTGGGGTAAGAGGTGATTTGACATTGTATTTTTACATATGTTTGGGCGTTTGTTATTTAGGAAAGTTTAGTATTTAAATTTGGAATGCCGATTTGTACTTATAAATAAATTTAGCTACACGGGCTGGGCCACACATTTAAAAAAATATTAATTTTTATTTAAATTTTTAAAATTCTTCTTATACAAAATATTAAAAATAAATTTAAAAAAATAAAATAAAATATTGTTTTAATATATTTTAAAATTAAAAATATTTTAAAAAACAATTATCACCACTACTCACTACTAAAGTAGACTTTGAGCTCAGATTAGGTGATATCGAAAAAACAACAGAAAATGCCGAGGGCACTAATATATTGCCATTACCTTATTAATGCGATATAATAAAATCGTAACTAGATATATAATGGAGCTTAGTAAATCGTCAAAAATTAGAGTTAAACAGTAGCGTTTATTTTTTCTTTATATTTCAGGATTTGTTTTTATTTTTGAGAATATTGTATATTTGATGAGCCAATCATTTTATTTTTATTATTTCAGTGTATATTTTTTATAAAAAAATTAATCAAGTATTTCTGATATCTATTGTATTGTGTGTATTTTATCTTTTTATTTGAGTGTTTTTAATTTAAAAAATATATATAAAAATGAAGTGCTTCAAATTTTAAAAGCTAACAAATTTTTATTGTTAGTATCAAGGGAATTTTATTTAATTTAATTAGTTGTAATAAGTTAATGATCACCCATTTCTGAAGATTAACTTTGTCTTCCTTCAACAATCAATACGACGCCACATTTTGATAATTATCACACTACGTGCTATTTTTATTTATTTATTTTTTAAAAGGATTACAGGGAACAAAACCTGAGAATTCATGGAAAAAAAGAAAAGGAAAAAGAAGCAGAGAGCAGGAGTAAATATATAGACAAAAGGAACTGTCTGTCTGACGGGGGAAAGAGTATCCAAAAAACCTTGGACACAGCTAATCAACCACTCTAGACTTTGATAATCATTTTCTAGTTACATCCAACCATGGTCTGCGGCCTGTTTATTCGATCCGGCTCCACCTCAATTGAATTTTTGCTTCTTCGACAAATCTTGCGAGAACATAAGTATATATAATATTTTCTAACATATTTTTTTATTTATTTTTATAATTCATATCATATTTAATAAATTAATTAAAATATTTTTTATTATTAAATATTCATCTTCATAATTTATTTTAATTTATTTATTATAATAGCAGAATTTAAATTACAAATTTAACAAGTTAATATGAATTAATTTAATATATTATTATTTTAATATTTTTTAAATAAATCCATCACGTCACTTACCAAAACAAATTTAAAAAATACCATTCATATTTAAATTATCATATTTATAAATGATTTAAATCCAACCCTAAGCACAGAACAATGCTGGCCAATAATCTAGGATATAATTAAATGGTGTGCCATTTCAGCTATTGTATCATTCATAGAAAGTATGTAAAGTGTTTTTTATTCTTTTCTTTCAATTTTCCACTCTTTAAAGCTTAATTAATCTTTTGATTGAAAAGTTAACTAATTTTTTAATTGAAAATTGCATTGATCAATTTTTTTAAAATTTTACCAAAACATGAGAAGTCCAACAAAATTCATCTTGAATTTGTATTGATTTTTTCTAATTTTTTCAATTTTATTCTTTTTATTTCAAGCACAAAATTCTTTATTTTTTACATTTTTTTATTCAACGGACAAATTAAAAAAATCCATAACAAAAGGATTACATTAAGAGAATTTCTTGAATAAAAGGCACTAATCCTTAAAAAAAATTAACAATTATATTATAAAAAAATTTCGATGGTAGTAGGTAATAATGCAATTACAGAAAATAATACTACTGTCAATACAGATTTCCTATATAGCCAGGCTTTAAAACGTCCCCTTATAGAATTATTATCGACCAGATTTAGTAGCTAACAACGACAGTGCATGTATATATTTGCTGGAGTGAGAGATGGAAAGAGTAGAGAAATCACAAGTTTCGTTGAATGATGCAAATTCTTTGCAGATACTTATAAATTGATCAAATAACATCAAATGGAGGAGAACCCACCTCGAGTTTCAAGTCAAGAAAGGACCCACGAGGTCTCCAGGGGTGGACCCACCAGGAAGAGCAGGCACGCCGTTGATGAAGGTGGAGATCTAATTGAGTGTTCAAGCAAGCATTGCCAATCATGCACCGCTGCGTTGATAGCTGACTGTGTGGCCCTCTGTTGCTGCCCTTGTGCTTTGGTCAATCTTCTTACTCTTGCTTTTGTTAAGGTTCCATGGATGATAGGCAGGAGGTGCTTGGGAAGAGTAAAAAGGAAGAAAATGAATAGAAAATGCAGGAAGAACAGTGAAGGGGAAGGTAACATTGTGGTGAAAATAGAAAGGGATTGTAATTTGAGAAAGAGGATGATAGAAGAAGAGGGAGTATTGGAAATTGCAACGGGATTTGGTGAGGAAGAGGAAATGGCTGGTGTTCCTGCGAGATATGAGGCAGAGAGGCTTTGGTTCGAGTTGAACCAGATTGGTCACTTGGGTTTTGGTAGGGTTTCTTTCACTGGTAGTCCGTGTACAGATGATAGCTTAGGAAAGTGAACGGCTGACAAACATATTTTGTTTTTGCTCTGTCATTTATTTTATTTTTACCCGTATGGTTTTGGGTTTCCTTCACAAATATCCAACATGGCAGGGGATGGGCAATTGGGGAAGCACATTAAAGTGATATGCATCATTGTATAGAACTGTAAATCTTCAATTCTCCAGTTTATGATTTGATTTTGGGGCAAGCATCCACCATCGACAATTAATTTTAACAAATTTTGTTTTTTTGTTAAAAATTATTTTAATTTAATAATTTAAACGGTTTGGTTTGATGAAATTTAAGAATATAATTTATATTATTTTTAAAATATTTTTATTAACAGTTAGTTGCTAGTGTGGTAAAAGAAATATAGTGAATAAAAGGTTAATTTCGCTGAAAAATAATTCATAAATTATGTTGATGAATTGATGGGTTCTTCCACTAATGTATAGTCTTTTATTTGTATGAAAATTAAGATTTATAATTATAAAATGATTTAAAATTTATATAAATTAATTATAATTGTATTAAAGAATGAATAAATTCTTTAGATCTTCTCGTAAAAATATAAAAGTTCAATGTAAGTTTAATCATAAATGATAGTTAAGTAGAAAGAAAACAACTTGATATATTATTATGTGAATGTATATAAAATGAAAAATAATATGATATACTTGTAAAATTAGGAGAGGTCACGAGAATTATACAGATATTACCATAACTTCAACAATAGATAAATATCAAATATCTTAAAACTTTTGTTTATCATATTTATTATGCTACATATTGCAATTATAGAAAGTATTGTGATTTTAATTATGTATTAAAGATGTGAGAAACTAGATTTTTTAGTAATGGAACTAACGCTCGATAACAGACAAAGAAACTAGTTTCCTAATAATGAGGTTAAGAAATTAAATGTCTAATAAAATATTTATTGTTTAGATATGAACAAAGAGATTAGTCTTTCAGTAACGAGATATTTCTGTATAAGGGTAATGCGAGTAAATGTTATAAAAGATAAGATTATATCTAGAAAAAAATTTATTAGTGATGAGAAAAAAATTTATTAGTAATGGGTCAAACTAATCGAGGTTTAAATTCAATTAAAAGAAATTCAAATGATTTATAAAAAGGGAACTAATTGAAATAGATAAAATATATGAAATTGCATAATTAAGTTGTATTCTTATTTGATTAATTTATATAAAAACTTGATTTTATCATGTGATAATGAATTCCAGGTGTCTCTCATCAACAAGTGGAATAATAAAGGTTTTTGTTTGAATACTTTTGCTAAGATTAATAAACATTTAATTAATAATTCTTTTGTATTGTAATTTGAGAATGTAATGAATATTCATCTTATTGATCTTATTGTAGGACATATTACTGGACTTAGATATCATGTAGATTTCTAATATTATATCAATTATTTTGTTGTATTAAAATTATAAATGCATGTGGTTATATAGTGCCATTTCATGTAAATTGATTGTGTGTATATATATCATCACCATGATAGACTATGATAAATGAAACATTAGAAGTTAAAGTTATAAGGTATTCTAATACGATGATAGGATGAGTCAAGGATAATTAGACAACCTTTGAGATGTATATTAATGAGAATTGACATGAAATAAATATCAGTTGATAGCATGAAATTTTCTAGTATAGGAAAGATTTTATTAAAAATTTAGTAGAATTGTCATCTATTTTATAAGGAATATATGTAATATTCAAAACTAAAAAATTATAAACAAAATGATAATGTTAGTTCCAGCTTAATCTGATTGACTGTTTAAACATAAAAAATTTAAATACATGAAAATAACATGAAGAAATCATATAAAGATTGCATGTAAATATGGGGGATGTTACATATTCTATGCAAAATTTGTAAATATCTTCTCTTGATTTCTTTAATGTTAGACCACTTTATATAGATTGAGAGAGTTCAACCAACCTTCTATATTTATATTTATAGATCTTTATTCTTAATATATATGTTATTTTTCTTATATTTTTTTATGAAAAAAATTATTGGATAACTAGAACTTTACCAACTAAAATAAAGGAATAACATTTTTCATTAATAATATGTTGTCTATATATAATATTAAATAAAAAACTTTATTCCCACTAACTTTTTTTTATAAATATAAGGTTTATCCATGTTTTTGATGAAATCAAACTATTTAATTATCTCATCAAAATAAATAGTTTATTAATGAATTTTTATAGCTTTTATATTTTTTATAATTTTTTTATATTCAAAACCTTTAACCGGTGACATATACATATCTTCATAAAGATTCTTAATCAAGAATATAGTTTTGACATCCTAAACTATTAAAGATTTAATAAACAAATTACATATTAAAATTCTTATTAACATCCTAAACTATTTGAAAATTAATCAAAAAAAAATTTCTTAAAAAAAACCACTTTTCAAGTTTTAAAAAGAAAAATAATTGTATTAAAATTCTTATTAATATCCTAAATGATTCTAGGATCAATTAAATAGACATTTCTTAAAAAAAAATATTTTTTTAAAGATTTAATAAGAAAATTATTCATATTAAAATTACTTTTAACATCCTAAACTACTTTATTATCAATTAAATAAAAAAATTGGATTTAAAACTCTTTTTATTTTAGGAAAAAAACCATTTTTTTAAATAACTTAATTAAACATTTTAATTAAATCCTAATACAATTAGGATATTTCAACACAAATTGAATTAAACATCTTAATTCACTCATAATCCAATTAGAAAATTAATTATATAATTAACTTTATTTAGGGTTTCAATTTTAATATATAAAATCATAATTTATCTATATAAAGGTATAATAGTAATTATATCTTAAATACTTAAATTGTAATAATGTGTAAGTTTTAGGTGTAGAATCGCATTACTAGGTCAGGTATACTAGCAGCACTAACACCACTACTGATTAGTACTTAAAAATGCATTTTTATCATGGTTTTATATCATCATTTTGCACTTGAAGTATCAATAACTCCTTAACTAAAATATATTTTATAAGAATGTATCTAATAATATAAGATACCTATAAATTGTGGTAAATGTCTATTTTTAATGCAGGCCTATCACATAAATGAAAGGATTGATTGATGACTTGAAGAACTTAAATTGCAAGGATAAAGAGATGACCAAACTTAGAAAAGAGATGTCGGTGCAATCCAAACCGGAACACTATTCGGTAATTGGGTCATATCTAGAGCTATATATCTCAGATTTAGGTCAAATTTATATGGATGGAAAGGTAAGACATAGGCCTACAACTTTCATATGGAGCCCAAGATCTAAAAAGGCCATTATCAAGTCCAAATTGTAGCAACAACAAAGAAGCCCGAATCTGTCTTCCAGCCCGAGCACTGTTCGGTATTTTGGCCATATCTGGAGTTCTAGAAGTCCAAATGAGCTGAAGTTTTTACACAAGAAAGCTGAGACAATTGCCTACAACTTTCATGTTTACAACTGGCTCCAATTTTGACGTTATCAATGACGTTTTGGGCAGACAAGAGAAGATAAGGATTGTCACCAAGTCAAAAGTTGGTCACCCACTTATCAATTAGTCATCAAATCAATAGTTCCCATTTTTGGCCTATAAAAGGAGGCATTTGCCATGCATTTAGGCATCTTGATTTCCAGATCAAGATCATGCTCTTCCTTTCTCTCTTTGTATTTTTTATGCTTTGTTTTCATTAATATTAAGTTTATGCCTTTCATTTCCTTTCCTTTACTTAGTTAACTTTTATGTTCTTATTTTGTTTATCTATTTTGCTTTCTTTCATTATGTCTAGCTAAGTTAATTATGTCAAGGTGAAAAGGTTACACTAATGGTGTAAGAATAAGTATAATGTAAACTTAATATGGACTTTAATGTTTGATACTAACATGTTTTATATTTGTTATCTTGTTCACTCTTTAATACTTTGCTTGTTAAATGACTAATCTTGATTTATGTTGTATAACACTTGGTACAACAAATGCTTGGCACTTTCATAGCCCATAATGTATGGTATAACCGACACCTGAGCTATGAAAGGAACTTGATTTATTGTTAACATAAGTTATAATCATGAATGCTTGACGAGATTTACAAGTATTAGCATTAATTGAATAAGATGACTTGTTTTTTATAATTTTTACAATTAACCTCCCTGTGGTTCGACCCCGGTCTTGCCGGGTTATTTATTACTTCGACACTCCTGCACTTGGAAGAAGACAATAATCTTTTCGTCGTGTCAACTACCGGTGGTTACAACCATTTATTTTATTTTGGTTAAATTTGACCAAATTAGTAACTAGAGCTTTTTTTTCTTGAAAAGAATCCTTAAGAGAAAACTAGTTATAAGGAAAATATTTTTTCACATAAATTTAATTTATAATGCCAATAACAATAAAAATATGCAATTAATAACCTTAATTGTTAAATGATAGCTTTGATATCACTGTTAGATTTTTTGAAATACATGATATATCGAAAATGGTAATTTGAAATTTTCTAAAGTCCCAATGATTCCATTTTAAACAATCTAAGGTCATTTAGGATTTTAACTAAGATTACTTAAATATCAGATCTTCTTTCTAAGGTTTGATTAACTTTTCAAGGTTAAGTTTTTACAAATCACAAGTCCAACTGTCAAAACTATAACAATAATTGGCACAAACTATTAGTGAAAATTTTTTCAAAATCCTTTTTAGAAGAAAGATATTGTTATGTCTTTGAGTATTAACTCTTTATTTTCTCTACTTTGTCTATTTGTATAAATGGAATGTATACAATATGTGTTGAGTATCATAACTTACAAAAAAAATATAAGAGATGACATTCTATTTATAGGAAAAACCTAATAACCATATAAAAGATAAAATATAACTTTTCTCCCTGAATAATATCATATATATTATTTTAGAATAGTTTTATAAATTTATTCAATCAAGTTTTTACAAGATTTTTCTAAGTCTAGAATTGTAATACCCTGTATTAATTATATTTTAGTTTTCAATCTTTAAAAGTTATTCGCAATCAAATTATATTTAATTGATTATCCTAGTTTAATTTTGTACCAATTGTTGTTAATATGTGTGACTTATTAGATTTTTAATATGTTGGTCCAAATATAAATCATAATTATAAATAAACTAAGATTAAATAAATTAAATAATTTAATTTATTATCAATTCAATAGTTGATTGATTTATTCTTGAAAATCATGTATATCATACAGCAACGCGTTATGATTTTTTAGATTTTAGAAAAATTATAAGTAATTTGACTTAACCTTTCAATTAACAATTTTTTAGTATAATTATTATCTTGTAATCAATAATATTTCAATTTAGATACTATAGTATAGAATGTTTATGCTCTGACAGATTATGTTTGCTCTCAACATTATAATAATTTATTATTTAAATGAGATTTGAATATCCTTTTAAATCTCATTTTACCTTATGAGAAGATTTCACGATTAATATTATTTGAGAACATATAGAATATTTTCTTTAATTTACATAGAGTGATGAATCATCTCTTAATCACTTAAATAACTTCATATCGTTTAAATTATACCTAATATTTATCTAAAATTAAAATATAATATTGTCTATATAAAATAACTTAGTAATCTCAAGTTTAAGAATCACTTATACAGTTGTCATATGAACTTTTTTATAGATATAACCCATAACAAGTCTAATTCCTTGAAGGCAAATCCTTAAATTGACTTGTGTTAGTGTCAATTATTTGTTTATATTTTTATATTTTTGGTTAGTTAGCTCTTAAGTTTTTTTTAAAAAACATTGTTTAATTAATTATTATTTTTTAAAAAATTTATGATTAATCCAATAATGATTAATCATTTTTAAAGTCACATATGGATGTGACATTATTAAATACTTTTTATTTAGGAGATGATTTTTATATTACGCTAGAATCTATATTACTAAATGAATCATTATTGAAATATATTAGAAATATATAGATCATGTAAATTGTGACTTATACATATTAAAAGTTAAATAATCATTAAAAAATTAATAAATTCATAGAACACAAGGGTTAATTGACCAAATTTAAAACACAAGGGTAAATAAAAATAATTAACAACAAAAAAGAGTAAATTTAAAGTATTTATCTTTTCAAAGGGATATACTTATTTAAATCCACTTTACTCTTACTTGCTCGTCAACCCATTTAAGTCATTTTAATAATTTTAATCAAGTTTATGATTGGATTTATAGAATTTAATTGAAGAAAAAAATAATTTAGAGACTGAATTCTATTGATAAGAAAATATGATGACAAAAGATTTAATTAAGGATTTATTTTTAAGTAAATTAAAGTAAAATTCTTAAAACATTTTAGAAACTAAAATATACATTAAAAAAATTCCATGCTACGAGGACATGAAACGGAACACCAATTGATGAAAGGGTGGTGATATAAAGAAAATATAACATAAAGGATGGTTATTAAGTGACTTCTATGAAAATAAAAGATAAAAAAGTTTGTTAAATGTCAAAACCTTTAAAAATAAAAATAAAAACATAAAAGAAAATTTTCAAAATATTTAATTTTATTCATTCATGTTTTTATTTGTCAAAGTTTATTATAACATTTCATATATAGAAAAATAAAAATCCTAATAATACTAAATATAAAAAATAAACTAGAAAACATATTTCATTCAAATAAAAAAAATAAAAAAAGCATTATAATAAAGAATAAAAAAGTAAAAATAAAAAAAATAAAATTAACTAAGAAAAACATCTATATTCCTAAAAAACAGTTATGCAATAGTTTTCCCCATAAAACTTATTCTCAAGTTTAAATTGATCTTACCCTAATTTTGTAGATGTTCAATCAAAATTTCACAGTTTTTTTTTTTATTTTAAATATATAACAATTTTAAACATTAATTTTAATCACTTCAACTTCAAATATAAAAAACAACAATTCACATATTATTTTTCTTGCATTATCTTTTAGAGTAATAAATTATAAACTTTAAACTTATTTCATCAATACATGTTGTATTTATATAACTCTTAAATACATCTAGCTTTGTGATAAAATTAACCTCATAATTAAAATGATCACCATACTTTAAACCAATAAAAAAAATACCGTACACCTTCCATCTTCTCTATTTTTTTTGTGGCATTTAACATCTATTTTATTAATAATATCATCATTAATAATATCACCATTATATCATTATTTATTTACGATATCATCATTAAAAAAAATATTATAAATTAATAAATAATAATAATAATTCATATTTGTCTCATTATAATTAGAATTATTAAAATCTTTATTACCTATTCTGATTAAAAAGCTGTGTTTGCTCATGCTTATAAAATTAATTTTCAAAACTCGTCATAGATTCATAACAATTCTCATTATCCCTTACTTCTATGTAGAGTCTATTAGTTCCTACAATGTTAAAAAAAAAAAAAAAAAGTTTGTATTAATCCCTTCCTTAACATTTACCATCCTCAATTTAGTCATTTTAAAAAATAAAAAAATAAAAAAGGCTTTTTTTCCTTCTAATCAAAATGCTACATATCTTTTCTATTTATCTTTTTTTTTTAATTTTTTTTTAAATTATAGAATAGGTAGAGAAATTTATTTGTAAAGGCTTTGAAATATAGAAATCTGCGCACAGTAATTTTGAATTCAAATTAAAATATATATTTTTTATAAAAATCTAAAATAACCAAGATTTTAATTGTTCTAAATCTATAAAATATATATTTTTTTAAATGGGTTTCCTCTAATAAAAAAGGAAAAAAAGTTTTGTAACTCAGAGGAATAATTAGCCGGTTAATTAAACTACAAGGACTCCGTTAATATCAGCTCCATCTAATTATCTATAATCTATCTTAAAACATCACACACAAACTTTGACGCTCCAACAATGGCGATTTCATCGTCGCCGATAGCTTCTCCTCTAGGCATCAACATCAATACCAAACTTGCAGCCTCTTCTTCTTTTCCAAATCTCGCTCTCTTCAACCTCTCTTCCAAGCCCACCAATCGCATTTCAACCATTGTCCTCTCCTCTTACAGTAAGCTCAAAATTCCTCCTCGTTTTTTGCTTTCTTGTTTTATTTTGGGGGTTATTCTTTAGATTAAACATTGAGTTTGTTTAGAAAACTCAGGAAATGGACTGACGAGTGAAGATAAAAAGGCATTATTCGAAAAATACGGTCTTGATCCTAATCAATTCTCATCACAACCTTCTTCTTCTTCACGTTCTCTTAAGGTAATAAGGTTTTCTTTTCTTTCTCTCTTTTTATGTTTTGAGATTCTGTAATATTTTCTTTCATAAACATTTTAGACAAAGAGGAGAAAGGAAATCCAAAACCCAGGTAGAGGAAAACAAGTCCGTGAAGAGGATGGGGAGGATAAGCCACAGAGGACCACTCATAGGTTACTTCAGGTATGATTTTTTATGTAATTACTATTAATATTCTATTATTGTTATTATTTTCTTTGTGAAAAAAAAACTTGGGTGTTTCAGGTGCTTGGAGGAAAGGCTAAAAGAAAGAAGTTGCTCTCTCCCAAGGGCATGGATGTGCGGCCAATGATGGAGGTCGTAAAAGGTTCTGCCTTCGATATATTGCAGGTGCTGATACTACTACTTTTCGTGTATGTGTACTTAGGCAAGCATTTTAATTACCTTTCTATTGGTTTTGGTTTCTACAGGCAGCTGGTGGCTGTCCTGCCTCTCTAAGGCCTGGTCGGTGGTTAGACTTGTACAGTGGCACTGGTTCTGTTGGTATTGAAGCTATCAGTCGAGGATGCTCTGAGGTTTTTTACCAACTTATTTGTACAGTATGCTGTTAGAGCTTAGAGTTCTGTTTTCGGAATTTTGCCGAGCTTGCATTGATTTTACTTTTCAGAGAGATTCCTACCTTCGTTCTTTCTGTTCTCAGGTGCATTTTGTTGAGATGGATCCTTGGGTTGTTTCGAACGTTTTACAACCAAACTTGGAGTGCACAGGATTTCTTGATGTTTCAGTTATACATACTGTTCGCGTTGAAAGCTTTTTAGAGCGCGCAGAGCAATTTGTGGGTGTGTTCCCTTTATCCTATTTTTCCTCATTCTCTCTTCTCGTTCTCTTTCACAACATGAACAAGATAAAGTTTTGCTCTTCTTGGACAGGTCATCCAACAAAGTTAACTTATTTCTTTTGATGTCTGGCACAAAACTCTGCACATGGAGTTCACTTTAAATCTTCATTTCTGCTGTCGCATTGTCTACATGCTAGAAGGATATACTATAATCTACATAAATAAATATTATATTGGATAGTATGGATTTGCCTACTAATTCTCTCTATGTGCACCTTAATCACTTCATTTTCATTCTTCCATTGGAAGAGAATGATGATTCACTTGAAGGCTTATTTCTGAGCTCGCGCCAACGACTTTGCTTGCAGCCTTCTTCTCCTCTTTCTTTTATTTTCTTCTAGTTTAGTTACTAGGATGGCCAGGTATGGGCCATTGAACTAGGCTCAAGAAGGTTAGATCTTAGGCTTGCTCATATGAAGGTCCTCACATTTTGGACTGTTAATAAAGCGCTGTAGCCCAACCTAAGGGCTTCAAAGGGGTGGCCATTTTTTCAGGAATGTTGCTCATGAACTTGCAGCTTTGCCAGAAGCAACTGGCTGCTTCCTTTCCTCAGCTAAAGATGATCCATCTGTTATCAGCAATTGAAAAGTGTCAATAAATGTAGCAACAAGAATTTATTATTTGTCCTCTTATATCCCATTTTTACAAATCAAGTTACATGGTGTGCAGGTCAGGACAGCGCATTTGATTTCATTAGTGTCACACCTCCATATACACAAGTTGATTATGGAATACTGATGGATCAAATTTCAAAATCACCCATAGTTGGAGAAGATACATTTATTGTAAGTGTTAGTTTTGTTCAATTATTTAACCTGGTCTATACTCTGTGTGCAAGACTTTTTCTTAACATCAAGAAATTTCATGGTGTTAGGTAGTAGAATATCCTCTAAGAACTGACATGTTGGATTCATGTGGATGCCTTGTGAAGGTATGGATCATAATTCATAACATCATGTATCATATCATGCATTAAACTTCACAAGCAATTTTTTTAATATCAAGTTTAAACTACTTCATTTGGCACCCTCCTTTATATCCCATAAACGATTATCTGCACCTCAAATCATTGTGAACTCTTTGAGATGCACATTAAGACCAACTTGGTCGTTTATCAGCACGGTGAGGACTTGCTGCAAATTCCGTATACTGAAGTGATTTTGTGCATGCATGCTAAAATGACATATCCAATAGTTAAATCTCCGGTGGCATATATATAATTACTCATCCACAAAGTATTTACTGTTGGTCAACCTGGTGACAAATTATTTTGTTCTTTATTATAGTATCTGCATGACAGTGAGCCTATCTTACAGTTCTAATTATTTCAATGAAACTGCAGATAAATGATAGGCGATTTGGTCGGACCCATTTGGCAATTTATGGACCTGAGTGGGCCCAGAAGAAGAGAAAGAAATAACAGTTCGAAGAACAGTAGCAGTAACTTATACTAGAAGTCTACTAGTGGAAAGTGCAGAGCGAAATGCGGGCTTGAAATGCTTTTGCGTGGATCACCCGCTATCTTTAACCGCTAAAATACATGCTGTAGCGTTCATCCTTGTTAACTTCAGGCAATTTGAAACCAGTTCTAGTGGATCTTTATGGTAAATTTCTATTATCATGAACCTATACATTTGTTATGGCAAAGCTTTGATTTCTTTCAATTGTCTCGTGGTCCTTTCTAAAATTAATAGTTGAATTCTATTTCACAGGCTCATTTCTTCTTGGTATCCCCTCAGCTGCATAATTGAGCTCGAGAGTATTGAGAGAAAGCCTTCTTCTGTCATGCTGATTTTTCATGATCATAAGGACTTCGTAAATCAATTATGTATTTGATAAATGGATCTTTTGAGCTTTTAATCTATCATCATTTTAGTTGTTGAAGTCAATACGAATACTAGAACTCATTGTCCACATAATGTTTTCTTTCCTTGCTAATTTGAGCTTTCAAGGCGCTAAATCTAGCATGCTGTTTCGGATGTATCGCTAGATTTATGCTCTGGACCTACATTTTATCGCAAATTCAGTGTTCTAGTGTGGAATTCCAATAAATTGTGCCTTTTAGTGCAGCCGCACTTGATTCTTTTTTATGCATGGAGTATATTTCAGACATGCTGTTTAGGATTTAATGAGGGTGTGGGAGTGTGATAGCTATTATGATTTAAGGTGTTTTTTAGTTAGAATTGTATCAAAATAATATTTTTTATTTTTTTAAAAAAATATTTTTAACTTTAGCACATTGAAACCAAAATAATATGAAAATATTAAAAAGAAATATTTAAAAGTAAAAATAAAGAGTCCTAGAAAGAGAGAGTCTAGGGTGAGGAAAGAAAAGGGGTGTCGGCCACGGGCAAGGAGACGATCAATGTATATAAGAGTGGCGAATCCCATGCTTAATATGCTATATTCCTTGACAAGGGAATCTATCCAAAAAGCTACATGGCCCCAAGGTCTAATTCGTCTTCAAATTCAATTCAAAAGACCTGATAATTACATCATTTACAATCAGGACTTCACCATATCTTCAATTATATTTTTCTAAATCTCTATTAAATAAGAGTTTACTTACTTATTATTCTTTTTTATCCTTAAATTCCAAATAAAATATCCAACTCTCATCCTTCTTCTTTTTAAGCTTAAAGTAGATTTTGAAAACTTTCTAAGATGATGATCACTTTTCAATAATAGTAGTTACTTTAAAAGATTCACTCAAAATTAGATGATAATAATTTTTTAATAATAATAACTACTTGAAAAAATTCACTCAAAATTATTTTTTTGGTATGAATATTATGCAAGATAAGTTAAAACTCTTAAATTTAATTTAATATGATTTTGAATCATTCATCTTGAAGTTAAAAAATTTATTGACTATGAATATTTTTATATTAATATTTTTAATTTTATATTTTTTATCCAAAGCTTTCCGTAATGCATTTGTACTATTAATAAAGCTATACACTTCATAGATTTTATCATTCAATTTATTCAAAATGTAGCTTTTACATACAAAATTAATGTACATCCATGCATTCACAGCTACTACAATAGTAAGATCAGATTCTTAGCCTGCAGCTTTAATACATTTTTAATTAAGAATTTTGAGTGATTAAAAATAATATCTTTTGTTATCACTTTTTAAAACTCAAATAAATAAATAAAATCATTTCTTACAATGCACCATAAAAATTAATAATAAAAATTACCAACTTTAGAACTCATAATTTTCTATGATAATAAACAAAAACAGTTTTGATTATTTTAAGTAATAGAGGTTCAGGTAACAAAATATATAAAAAAACTAAATAACTAAGAAAAAGATATTGAGGTTTAATTTTATTTTTTGGGAAATTGTTTAGTAAAACCAATTATATATTTGCAGGATAATATAAAAATACTTAACAAAAGATAAAGTACAAGTATATAAACTACTTCCTCGTAGAAATGTAGAA
Source organism: Populus euphratica (assembly GCF_000495115.2). NCBI lineage: Eukaryota > Viridiplantae > Streptophyta > Magnoliopsida > Malpighiales > Salicaceae > Populus > Populus euphratica. The sequence continues at coordinate 206,063 of NW_011500016.1, read as the reverse complement.
TTTATGATAAAAAAACATGACGGTCAGAAAATTATTTTCAAGGACTCTACCCTCTATCCTCTATGTTAAATTGCTGGTCAAAAGGCAGCGCATACAATTCCAGTACAACTTGCCTTCCTTCCACGATCTCAACGACAATGCTTTGAAACAAGACATTTTCAATCAAGATCGACGGCGAACTAGAAAACCTACTCAGGTTTTCTCTCTGCATCAACAAAACCCAAGGCCAGAGGAAGGAGAGCATGAGGGCGAAAGAAGGCAGAGAGAGAGAGCAGAGACTTTCTATTTGTTTCTCTCTTTTATTTTCATTTACAACTATGAATGAAATCCCTCCACTGCTATTTACATAGGGGGCTAGGGATGTAGAGCTAGTTTAAAATTAATTAGAATTAATTTTCAATAATTCATTGAATTTAAATAATGAATTAATTCGAGATTAATTAGAGTTATTTTGTAACAATTCATTTGAATTTGCAAAATTAATTAATCTGAAGATTTATAGAAAGAACAACCAATCAATTTCACATTAACTCTTAGTAATTTTATTTATACCTTTTTTATCCAATACCGCAGCAGCGGATAGCATATTCCTTGCGGGATAAGAAAATAATGTCTTGCAAGTATTTTTTTATTTAATAATATATTTAAAATAATATTTTTTTAAATTACTTTTTAATATTAACCCATCAAAATAATAATAATGTAAAAAAACCTTAAAAAAATCACAATACAAGCATTATTCACTGTCATTCACATCAAATCAAATTCTAAGGCTACAAACAGAGACCAAACTAAAAATTACATGCTGTGTTGAGGTGGTTTTTCTTGCAAACAAGAGGCGGACAAAATATAGTTCTTTGAGATTCAAGAACCTGGAGTTGAAGGATGATTTATTGGTTTTTTTTTTTCATTTCAACTACAGAAAACAAATGGGAAAGGAAGCTCAAATGAATGATATATCATACCATATACACCGAGAGCCTTTGGAATACTACCAGACAACGTATAAATTCTGTACGGCAACAGTTCTTTGCCCCTTTATCTGGCTTCCGTCACCTTAATTTTCACCAAAGCTACACTTAATCATGACCTTGTTTGCCAAAAATCAATGGAAATTCGTCATCTTGCTCTGGCAAACCATGCTCCTTGGCAATGATCTTCAAGGACTGGTAAGCCTCGTACATAGACCATCTGTCCTTGGGCCGAGCAATGACACATTTACAAGCAATTTTTAGGAACTGGGAGATCTCCTCATCATGTCCCTTACCACAGATAGCTTTATCAACTGCATCTTTGCTTCTGCCTGAACTTGAGAGGTGATTTACCCAATCCACCAAGTTCCCTTTGAATCCTTCTTCAGCAGTGCTGATATCGAGAGGTTTTTGCCCTGTCACCAGCTCCAGAAGCACTACTCCAAATCCATACACGTCTCCTTGGAGTGAAGCAACCATAGTGCTCGAGTACTCTGGGGCCACATAACCGATTTCTCCTAAATCCCCATTAATGTAACTGCTCTCGTTACAGTCTGAGGAAGTCATCATCTTCGCCAATCCAAAGTCCATAATCCGAGCATCAAAGTCTTCGTCGACAAGAATCGCATTGGAGCAGATGTTCTGATGCAGGAATGGAGGCTGGTAGCCATGGTGAAGCCAAGCTAGACCCCTAGCAGCACCGAAACCAATCATGAATCTTGTTGGCCAATCCAGTGCATTACCAGTCCCGTGGAGCAAAGAATACAAAGTCCCATTAGACATGTGCTTATATACCAAAAGCTTCTCCTCCCCCGCAACACAAAACCCCAAAAGTGGTGCCAAATTTGGATGCCTAACCTGGCCTAATCGATTCATCTCTAACTGAAACTGCTTCTCACCGAGCTTACAAGTACTAAGACGCTTGATTGCAAGAGCCGACCCATCAGGAAGAACAGCCTTATAAGTAGTGCCTGATCTAGTCGAAATAATGATACTCTCTGGACTAAAATTGTTTGTAGCAGCCATTAAATCACCCAATTTAACCTTAACAAGAGGCTTTTGAAACAGAGAAACTTGAACAAGCTTGTGAGACCTCAATCTCTGAGCCCAATTAGTATCATCACCTCTTCCAACGCCATACCCTCCCTTTCTTCTCCCAGAATGCTTTGACTGATACCACCACCACACCCCAAATCCCAACAACAAAGAAGAAGCGGCACCAAAAATCCCAGCAGCAATTATAATAGCAAGATTCTTCTTGCTTAGTCCACCGCACTTAGATAAAGGCCTCCCACACAGTCCCTTATTCCCATCAAAATCCGCGGAATCATAATTATTAAAGAAGGAAGGAACAGGACCGGTAAGATCATTATTTGCCACTGAAAACTTCTTGAGCCTACCCAAAGCAGAAAATCCAAGAGGAATAGACCCAGAGAGACGATTGTTTGATAGTATCAAGTTATTCAAATAAATACAGTTTGCAAGATCAGGTGGTATAGGACCAGAAAAATCATTATTTGAGAGATCAAGAGTGACTAAGTAAGGCAACCAGGTACATATTTGAGTAGGAATCGTACCGGAGAGAGAATTAGATGAAAGATCCAAGTTTTGCAGGCTTTCACAGTACTGTATGGATTCAGGAACTTGTCCTGACAGCTTCATGTCACGTAATTCGAGGTTGATTATCCTATTCTCTCGATCATTCCAACATGACACCCCAACAAAATTGCAGATGAATCCAACTGATGAGTTTGCAAAGTTCCATGTTGCCAGCCTCCCTTCTGGGTCACCAAGTGACTTCCGCACACCTTGCAGGCACCTCGCATCATCTTCAGCGAAAACAATGGCACCAAATGCTGCAAATATAACAATAAAAGTACAAAACTTCATCCTGCGAAGAAGGAGATGTCTTTCTTCCGAGTTATTGAGGGAACATATTGGATGAATGATATGCAGAAAAAGATTCAAGCTTTGCGCGTGTACAAGTTTAGAATGGTCTAAAGGAAAGGGAGGTATTGACTTTGATATGATGTAATTTTTTAATTTTTAATTTTTTATGCTTTATGTGTGTGTGTGAAAGGAATTAATCCTACTTCCTCCTCCTCCCACTAGATATCTAGTTTTTGTTTTTTATTTTTATTTTTCGTTGATTATGTTAGATGATGTGTGCTTATCTTTTTATTGGTGAGTGTTTTTCAAAAGTTCTTCAATGGAGCGTGAGATAGATGATTTCAGCTTCTTTGACTAAAGAACAGAGGACCTGTTTAGTCATTAGTGGTTTAATTAAGGAATTTTTTTAAGAAAAAAATAATAATTTTAGTGCTTTATACTTTTCAGTGAGGTCCACAAAGGATGGTCTGTAGTTGTAGTTGGATACGGCACTAAATTATGCTCCTTTTATTCTGCTAATATGGGTTTTTTTTTTTTAAAGGTAAATCTACAGTGTACGAGAGTATTTCCTTTTTACAATTTCTTTGATTTTTTTAAAATTATTTTTTTAATTTTGAATTTTTTAATATATTGGTGTTAAAAATAAATTAAAAAATTATTTTAATATATTATTAAATTAAAAAAACGCATTTTTAAAAGCAATATAATCATATGTTATCACAGAAAGGCTGCCCGAGTCTGTATATTTATCTATTTCCTGCATTTTTATAAGCTGAGTAAGAGCTTGCTTTCTGTGGACACAGGGAACAAGGATTTTCATGTTTGAATTGAATCACCAAGATTTACAAGATAGCCACTCGTTTGGCCTGTGAGCTCCTACCATCCTAAGGGATACTTTGAAGAGCATTGCAACTAGTGTTTTAAAAAAATTTAAATTTTTTATTTTTTATTTTAAATTAATATTATTTTATTGTTTTGATACATTAATATCAAAAATAATTTAAAAAAAATATATATTATAAAATAATTACAGTCATACTCCTAAATACACTTAATTTCTTTTCCTATGACCAACTAAAAACCAGCTTCTAATCAAACACACACGTAGACAAGCCAGGCATAGTCTAGCGGTCGTGTTCATCATAGTTTCCTTCGATAAAACAGTTCCGATGAGCTTCATTCACTCTCCATGTTATATAGTTATCATGCAACGGACGAGGTTATCTTTCACTGGGTAGCTTAAGATCCTCAAACATTTTCGATGAGTTTAAGAAAATCAAACACCAACATATAGACATACTTGTATAGCTGATTGGTCCAGCAGATGGTGTTAGTCTTGTATCCAGAAACACGCGACCCAAATCAAATGGCTGAAGCGGCTAGGTTTTCTGGAACAATTGCTTCATTTAGGAAGAACAGTCAGGTGGGTTCACAAGTCTTCATCGATCATGGTCTTATGTAGTTACGTCTACTTGATGGGACTGGAACCGTTTAAGAGAGCAAGAACATCATGTGCAGCAGTAGCAAGTTAATTTGTTGGGAAGTTTCTTCAGGTCACGAATTCAAAGTCAAATTTGTGCCTGCCTGCCATTTCTTGTGCTTGGAAATTTCTCTGCAAGTTGGTAATATTATGTCATAAACATATCCTTTCCTTGTGATCATCTCTCTAAGTGGCCAAAGGCTGGTGTGAGTGTGGTTTGGTGTGGTCAAATCAAACAGCTTTTAGCCTGTCACTAACCACCTAGCTATTTAATTAGACTTTTCGAACATGACAGCCTAGCCATTATGACTCCTAACAGCAAGGCCATGGAAGCACCTTCCTGTCAATGGATAACCTAAGACCTTGAAGGTGCTATCTGCCATGTCAAAAACAATTAGTGCTCAATTTGTACTTCCCAATCTTATATTTTTTCCTGCTGAGTTTATTTGCTTGTCAAGTTAATCAGTGGAAATTTCACTGCGAGAAGAGAAAAATAGAACCTTTAGGCATCTAACTAAATTTTGCAAGTAATTCTTTGACTTTACATGACTTTTCTGCAGGTTTGAATCTGAAAGAATGGGTTATTGAACCTTGCAATTCGTAAACTGCTGACCAAAATCTGGTGGAAAAGGATTTGGATAACAACTTAAATCCCATATCGTTTGTATTGGGGTTTTCTAGATACTGGCATGTAATGCAATTATAAATGTAAAATCTGAGAATTGTATATTTTTTATGTTTTAAAAAAATTATCGACATACAATCTAAGTATAAAATTAAAATTACTGTGCCATGGAATTAATTGAAATATATGTAAACGGATTCATCCGAATACTTATATTAATTAAAAATAATATATAAAACTAAAACAGTGGCATATTTTATTGTCAAATTACTTTTATTAAGTTTTTTTGTAAGTTGGTAGAATTTAAACTTTAAATGGTATTTAAAATAGTAGGTTTTAATAATATTTACAATGCACTCCCACTTATTAACAAATAAGGATTTTCTTGAAGCTTAGAAATAAAATATTATTTATTATAATAGTATAATGATAAAATTGTTTTTAAATCATAAAACTTTAGGAACAAAACATTAGTTAATGTAACAATAATGTAATGACAAAATTATTCTGTAAAATTTTTGAATTAGTGTTTGGGGAAAAAGTGATTTTTACCTTGATATAATTATTATTTATAAATTATATAAGGTTAAATTAGTTATTTTATTTTTTATCTTGCAGTAAAAATACTAATTTAATCCTATAATAAAAAATTAAATTACCTTTCGCTCAGAATTGTATTAGTCTTTTAAATTTATTTTTTTAAATATGAATACTTTATTTGTTTTTAAAACAAAGTCAAATAAACTCTCAGTCTTTTTGACCATTTTATCAAGGTTTGATGAGATAATATATTAATTTAGGGGCATTATTTTATTTTAATAAATATTAAATATTATTATAAAAAAAATTGATGCTTCTCATGCCGCGCCATCAAGGGGGTTGCCCACATGCCCATCAAGCAGCTTGTAAAAAATTGTTCAACAACCAAAAGTCGCTTTCACCTCTAACATTGAAATCCTTATAGCGTCCCCTCTATCATGCGGCGGCACTGTTAACTATTAATTGTTTTTTTTTTTTGGTTCTTTTGCATTCTTATTCTCTCTTCTCCAAAATTTTTGTATCAAGCACTTAAAAATTCTAAAGTAACCTCTTAATTTGTTAATTTTTTATATTTAATTCCTATTTTTTATTATAATTTTTTTTTATCTTGAATAAGTTATAAAATTAGAATTATTTTTCAATTTCATCTCTTTTTAATTTTTTTTATATTTTAAATTTGATCATCATTTTTTTATTGATAATTATTTTGTTTTAGATCTTTTTTAAAAAAAAAATTATATATAATTTCACCATCTTTTATATTTTTTTACTATAAAATTTGATTTATATTATTTTAATTGTTTTTCTTTAGCAAGTTTTTTAAATTGATTGGTAATAAAACTTCTTAAGTGAATTCAAGTTTAGGGTTTTAAAAATTATGAGTTTTAAAGATTTAACTAGATTTTGAAAGTTCATCCATACTTTTTTGTTTCCCTTTATTTAAGATAATTTTCTCCTTTTAGTCTTTAACATTTATTCAATTAGAGACTGGACTCTATTTTTTCTAACTTACTTTATATGGAATTTTTAGTTCGTTTTGTCAATGATCTTATTATTTAGAGTTTTTTTTATTTGTCTTTTTTTATTGAGTTTTTTGGATAATTATTTAAATTGATTTTTTAATTTTTTTTTTCAATATTTCAAATGATTTTTAAAAACATTTATAAAATTAGAATTCTTTTTCTATTTCATTCCTTTTTTTAAATCTTTTAAATTTAATTCTTAATATTTTGATTACTATTTATTTTATTTGAGATAAATTTTTAAATTTATTATTATTTATTTTCTTTCTTTGGGATTTTTTAATGATTCTGAAAAAGATATTGATTTTCTCAAATCTTTTTTATTTATTGTTATTTGTTGGAATTGTTTTGGCTAATAAATATTAAATTCATTAAGAAATGAGCTTCTTGATTTCACATGAGTTTAGGATTTAATGGGTTAAAAATATAGAAGATTTGCTCTAGTTTTCTTGGTTTCTTTTCTTTCTTTAAATTGATTTTTTATTTTATTTTATCATTCATTCAACTTTCATACTATTAATGATTAAGCTTTGTTTTTTTCATTATTTGTCTTCTATAATATTTTTTTCATCGTTCTTTTTTTGTATATTTTCATAATTTTTTTTTTTAAGGGGGTTCATATATCAACCTAATTTTCTCCTTTTAGTCTTTAACATTTACTCAATTAGAGACTGGACTCTATTTTTTTTAACTTACTTTATATGGAATTTTTGGTTTGTTTTGTCAAAGATCTTGTTATTTAGAGTTTTTTTTTATTTGTCTTTTTTTATTGAGTTTTTTGGATAATTATTTAAATTGATTTTTTTTAATTTTTTTTCAATATTTCAAATGATTTTTAAAAAAATTTATAAAATTAGAATTCTTTTTCTATTTCATTCCTTTTTTAAAATCTTTTAAATTTAATTCTTAATATTTTGATTACTATTTATTTTATTTAAGATAAATTTTTAAATTTATTATTATTTATTTTCTTTCTTTGGAATTTTTTAATGATTTTGAAAAAGATATTGATTTTCTCAAATCTTTTTTATTTATTGTTATTTGTTGGAATTGTTTTGGCTAATAAATATTAAATTCATTAAGAAATGAGCTTCTTGATTTAACATGAGTTTAGGATTTAATGGGTTAAAAATATAGAAGATTTGCTCTAGTTTTCTTGGTTTCTTTTCTTTCTTTAAATTGATTTTTTATTTTATTTTATCATTCATTCAACTTTCATACTATTAATGATTAAGCTTTGTTTTTTTCATTATTTGTCTTCTATAATATTTTTTTCATCGTTCTTTTTTTGTATATTTTCATAATTTTTTTTTTTAAGGGGGTTCATATATCAACCTTTTTTTTTTCTCTGTTAGATTTATGCTCCAGATCATATTTTTTAACAACTTTTTTAAATCATGCTTGTGTCACTGATATTTTTTTTATAAAAAAAAATATGTTATTTGAAATGTGGAGCAGGGCCACTGACACGATCAAAAAACTGATATTTTTTTCCAAGTACATGAGTATTGAAGCAATACATACCCCGACAAGACCGGAGTCGAACCACAAAAATGTTAACTATATAAATTACAAATAATAATAATAATAATAATAATAATAAGTTAAAGAGAACTTTGAAATGTAAGATTAATGTAAGGATTAAACAATAATAAAAACAAATATCAAAGTTAAAGAATCCAGTAATGGTAATAAAAATAAAAGCTATAATATTTTTTTCATCGTTCTTTTTTTTGTATATTTTCATGATTTGTTTTTTTTAAAGGGGTTCATATATCAACCTATAAACTATTTTTATTACTCAACTAGAAACCATATATAAAAAAGTTTATTACTCAATTGAAAACCATACATAAAAAAGGTTTCAATCATATGATTTGTCATTAATAGCTCTATAAATTGTTAATATGATAATAATAATTATCTTATTTAAGTAATACCAAACTTTTAAATATTGCTAGAAATTTATGATTCTAACTTATGTTAATAACAAATCAAGTCCTTTGCATAGCATACTTATAGGTTATATACCTTACTGTTGGCTATGAAAATGACAAGTATTTGTTGTACAAAGTATAATAAACTTAACTAAATATAATGAAGAAAAGAAACATAAATAAATAAGAGAAAAACATGATTATATAAGTATAGTAAAGAAAATAAAAACTATAAATAAGAAATTAATGAAATTATAACATGAAATAAAACTTGAACGTTAAACTACAAAGAAAAAAAAAATTATCTTGATCTAAAAACTAAGATATCTAGATGTATAGTAGATGCCTCCTTTTATAGGCTAAAATTTAAAACTATTGATTTGATAACTAATTATTGAATGGGTAGTCACCTCTTGACTTTGTGACAACCCTTATCTTCTTGTCTGAACAAAATATCATTATTAACATCAAAATTTGAATAGATAGTCTCCACGAGAATTATGAAAATGCACTTTTAAGTATTAATCAATAAGACATGTTAATAGAAGTTGTTTAGGATATAAGCATTGAAATCCATATTGAGTTTATATTATATTTATCATAATACCATTAGTGAAATATTTTTACCTTGACATAATAAACTTAACTAAACATAATGAAGAAAAAAAACATAAATAAATAAGAGAAGAACATGATTATATAAGTATAGTAAAGAAAATAAAAACTATAAATAAGAAATTAATGAAATTATAACATGAAATAAAACTTGAACATTAAACTACAAAGAAAAAAAAATTATCTTGATCTGAAAACTAAGATATCTAAATATATGATAGATGCCTCCTTTTATAAGCTAAAATTTAAAACTATTAATTTGATAACTAATTATTGAATGGGTAGTCACCTCTTGACTTTGTGACAACCCTTGTCTTCTTGTCTGAATAAAACGTCATTATTAACATCAAAATTTGAATAGATAGTCTCCATGAGAGTTATGGGCATTTGTCTTAGCTTTCCAAAAAAATAATAAGCTTATTTGGATTTCTTTAACTCGATATATGAGCTGAACACTGAACAGTGTCTAGGCTGCAAAACAAATTTGAACTTCTATTTTGATGCTAAGATTTAAACTTAAAAACGATCCTTTTAAGTCTTGGACTATTCATGAAAGTTTTAAGCCTATGTCTTAGTTTTCTATCCATATAAACCAGACATAAATCCAAGTTCTACAGCTCCACTTATGATCCAATAATCAAATGGTGGTCCAATTTAAATTAAATCAACATCTCTTTTATAAACTCAGCGCTTTCTTTGTCCTTTCACTTTTAATAGTTAAACAAATCAATTAATCCTTTGAATTGTGAAACATGTCTGCATTTGAAATGAGTATTTACTATAAATTAAAAATATTATCAGACTTGTTACTATAAAACATGTTTAAGTTAGGGAATTTAATGATACTTTACATGTAATCTAATAATATAAAACCTTGATAAAAATACATTTTTAAGTACTAATCAGTAACAAATCTTATTGTACCAAATTATATTTTGATTCCTATACTTTATTAATTTATAATAATTTATTCTTTAAAAATTAAAAGAGAAAATAAAAATGTTTTTTAGGAGTGATTCGTGATGATAACCCTAAGCCCATAGATGGTTTCAAAAAAATATCCAAACCATACTACAAAGTTAAATTATCCCTTATATTTATGGTTTAACCATATTTCAAATTTCTTAAATTACATATGATAACTAAATGACAACTCTTTGTATATAGCAAATTAAAAAATATAATATAATTTTTATCTTCAAGAGAGTATTTTCAAGGGTTAATCACTAGAGTAGATGTTTTTTTAATTTTTTATTAAATATTGTTTGGTTATATATATATATATATATATATATATATAAAAGAAACTAAGTTGAGGTAAATACACCATATATTAAGCACTTTCTTATAATTCAATATGGATTAAAGCAATAAAAAAAATTCATTTTGATTCCTAAATTTATTTATTTTCACCAATTAAATTCTTCAGTTGCAAAATTAATAGTCGAGTGCTTCTTTCTTTTTTGTTGCCCAAGGAAAGTTGAACAAAAGATGATAGATGTAGAAAACACGTCAAAATACATGGTTGGTTCAAAAATAGCATGAAAAGTTCAATTTAGTCCTTAAAATTTTTAAATTATACCTTCTCATTCCCTAAAATTTGTCAAAATCAATTTTGATATATAGATTTATTTTTATTATAGAAAGAACCCTGGTTTGTGAGAAGAGAAAGAAAGAGAGAGAGATGCTCGATTTCTACATATAAAGGCACCGTTTGAAAATACGATGCAAACTACATTCCATAAAAATTCATTTTTTTTTAATATTTTAAATCATTTTGATGCCTGATATCAAAAATAATTTTTTTAAAAAAAAAATACATCATTTTGATACATGTCAACATGAAAAACACTAAAATATTGTTTGGTTATATATATATATATATATAAAAGAAACTAAGTCGAGGTAAATACACCATATATTGAGCACTCTCTTACAATTCAATATGGATTAAAGCAATAAAAAAAAATTCATTTTGATTCCTAAATTTATTTATTTTCACCAATTAAATTCTTCAGTTGCAAAATTAATAGTCGAGTGCTTCTTTCTTTTTTGTTGCCCAAGGAAAGTTGAACAAAAGATGATAGATGTAGAAAACACGTCAACATACATGGTTGGTTCAAAAATAGCATGAAAAGTTCAATTTAGTCCTTAAAATTTTTAAATTATACCTTCTCATTCCCTAAAATTTGTCAAAATCAATTTTGATATATAGATTTATTTTTATTATAGAAAGAAAGAGAGAGATGCTCGATTTCTACATATAAAAGCACCTTTTGAAAATACAATGCAAACTACATTCCATAAAAATTCATTTTTTTTTAATATTTTAAATCGTTTTGATGTCTGATATCAAAAATAATTTTTAAAAAAAAAAACATCATTTTGATACATGTCAACATGAAAAACACTTTAAAAACAACTGCAACTACACTCTCAAACAAACACAAAAAAAGTCATTGTTCAAGTCAATTCTAATAACCAAAATGATTAATTTTGGTATCAATAGGTTGCATATGATTAGAAAAGTTTGATATTGTTTATTTTTATTATATCAATATTACCTATAAAAAACATATTAAAGGTGAGACAATAAAAAACCTAACTAAATTTGATTTTAGTTTTTTGAATTGTTTTTTCAGTTTCTTAGATCGATAAATTGATTTCTACATGTTCTAAGATGTCTTTTTGTTAAAATAATCTAAAATTTAGCTTTGTTTTTAGCAAAACTCTTGTATCGTTGACACTTGAGACAAACAATATATTATACATCTACGCAGGCATCATATTGTCTATCTATTTTTGTTTTTCAAAAAAACTATGAAAAGATAATAAATCATTCACTTTAAAAAGATAAAATAAAAATAAACCAGGTCAAGGAGTACAAGTATAGGTTTTAAAGCCATGTACCTAGGTTTTTTCTTTCAAAGGATTGCATGTATGAGTATTTTTTGGTTTTTTGTTTTATTTTTTTATTTTATATTTGAGTAAAATATAAATTGAATAAGAGAAATAATAACATCAAATTGAGTATGTGATCATAATTACTTGCAAGTTTGATATATTAAACCATAATATACAAGCTATTAATTATAAATTGAATAAAAGAAATAATAACATCAAGTTGAGTATATGATCATAATTACTTGCAAGTTTGATAGATTACACCATAATATACAAGCTATTAATTTTTTTTTCTTTTTGATGTTCAATTCATTTTTGTCCCTCAATTTAAAATGATAACAATAATAATAATTTTACCCTTATCAATAATATATATGTTTTTATTTAATTTAAAAATAATAAAATCCAATTTCATATTTGTTATCAATAATCTAATTTTTATCCAAGTCCCACTGACTTGTCCTGTTTTTTCATTTAAAAAATATTTCATACAAAAAATATTCTCATGGACTTTATAGACGTATATGAGAAGTAATCTCTGGAATAAAAAAACGACCCTGGTTCTTAATTGACGTGAAGCTGTGTTTTCAGAAAGCATGAGAAATATCGTCGCCTCTTGTTTTTTTGGAACCGCCTTCACTTTCAATTTCTGATTTATGGACCTATTCATATTCAATCAAAAACTTCTTTTGCATGTCTCGGGTTTTCCCTCATAAAGAAGTTAATACAACTATTTATAAAAGAATGCCTATTTATAAGACAACTAACTAACGATATATATATATATATGTAACACGAGCGTTCCAGCCAATCTAGGCTGTTAGGTTTGGAACAGTAAGACCATACCTGAATTGCAACAATGGTAAACTAGTTGCTGGTTGGTAATCTCATGTGTATGCAGGTGGCCTTCTTTATGGTTTCTTGAAGTACTCTCTAAATAATCACCACGGAAATGAGAATCACGTCCTTTTTCTGGTTGAACTCATGGAGCTGTTGGCTTCATCACCGCCATCTTTTCCCAGACAAAGTGAGCTGGTTCTAATATTGACTCGCCAGGAATGCGCAGAAAATTACTCGGAACCCTGAAAGAAATGTACGAATATTAGCATGTGTATTTGTAATTCAGAGTACACTATCCAGCTAGGCAAACTATTATCATTAATGCCTTTAGAAAGCTTATTATTGTTATTCCACCACTTGAGAGCAATGCCATGTAAGTCAATTTCGATTGATCAGCATAAGAATCCCAATCAGGAGAAGAATAAGACATCCTCCTCTGGAGGAACGAAAAACATAAAACTCAATAAAGAAGGGGGGCTCCAATCTTGATGGATATCAGCTAAGGAAACACAACTGAATTAAAGTACTAAATTATTATGACAGGCATCAAATTTTTCACTCCTATAACCATTTTCACGCTATATCATTTAGGCAAAACGTATATGTGCAGTATTCTCAGTAATAAACACAAGAATATATTACATCCATTATATTTCCATTTCCCTGGCACAGAACTTGAAATCATTCACTAAAACTTATCGGCTTTCAATTCCCATTGACTGAAATATGGAATTGTGAATATGGAATCATGGAATTAACACGAGATGACAATTGCACCATGTTTCCCTAGTTAGTAACAAAAAGAAATCATTGCATCTTATCCCAATTAGGGCATGTTTATGAAGGTATAGGGAATGGTTTAGAATATATAACCTGACAAGCAACTCAAGCCAATCAACAATTGTCCCCAGATGACTCATTTATCAAGCTAGATTTCTGTGGCTCTGGTGAACATTCTTGATTCTCCTCCGCTTTCCGTTTTAAATTGCTCTTTTCAACAGAAGTGTTCTTATCAGGGCTGCTCAAAGCTTCCTTCTTGTTCTTCCTCTGAAAAGTGTACTTAAGAAGCCTATTGTCTGACTGACTAGGAAACACATTAGGTTGCATGGATGATTTGGCAACTTCTATATCAGAGTGCACCAGCATTACACTGACAGTAGTTTCTTCAGATGTTTTGGTATCTTTTAAATTAGAATATACAAGTGGAACATTGACCATCTGAGCATCCGATTCACAACTTGGAAATGTGGGATTCCGATTATAATCACATTCTTGTTTTACCAAATCATCTACACCCTCCATGTCCTTGTTTGCATCAGTTTGTGCCACGCCAGATCTGCAGGGTGCCTTTACACTCACTTTAGCATTTGTAGAGCCACATATAGAGTCCATGCCACCTCTAATTAGTGTTAACCCTGGATCCAAGCGAGGAAGTGGCTTCAGCTTGGCATCGTTTTCAGTTACCTTTGACCGGTCTTCGTTAGATTTAACATTATCATGGAGCAACAATGAGTAAGTCTTGCAATAAGTGAGAACAGAAGATGGTTGCAAAAATTCCGAGTGCTGAACCAAAGGGAATGTGGATGATGTAGAGACAGAATTTGTACTTTGCTCTGTTCTTGGTCTTTTACCTTCAGGAACAATCATTTCATCAGTAAGGCAGTCATTTGTTACCTGCAATTTTTCTTCCACATTACTCAGATTCTTCATATCCATATTGCCAGGCTTGCCAAGGAGCAAGGTACATGAACATCCATCAGATTTAACGGTGCCATTTACTGAGTTTGTTTTGCAACGAGAAACAATGGAAGGTGGTTGATAAGGTTTCTTGACATTGAGACAAGACTTGCGCTTAACTTTGGCCTTTGTGGACCTACTCTTTCTTCGTCTTGATGGGCAAACCTTAACACACTTTCTTCCTTCTTCCCCTAAAAAGTTCATTTTTTCTAAGGCCTTAGTCTTAGGAGAAGGTACGGTACATTTACCTTCATCCATATTACTTGCTTTGGTGATAACCTCATTCTTTATAAGAGATTCCTGCTCAACTACTGCTCCTTGGGGAGTCAATCTGCTAGCAAACAGATTTCCTTCCAATGCACGAATTCTCTGTGTACAACCATTTCTATACAGCTCCGGCTCCTTGTTTGTCATCATAATGGCAGCTAAGTCAGCATCATGAGAAGAATAGTCCTCAAAATGTAATACAGTCAATTGGTCAACATCTTCTGTTGCGTTGCGGCACTTGTCATTGAAATTTCTCTGATCCAGTTGCGCACTCTTTACATCAGAAGTTGCCACAGTTTGAGGTGACAGATTAGTCATTGAGAGTATAATGGGCTCAGATGTTAAATTTTGGTTAGAAGATTCATTTTCCTTTACAACCTTTCCATGTGAAGGCTGGCCTTGGCTGTTCCTCACCTTCTCTAGCTCATCACGTAGCCATCTCAACTCATCTCTAAGATCTATTATGACACCCTCTGCCTCCTGGAGCTGCGCCTCAAGCTCATCAATCTTACTCTGTTGTCTTGTGGATGTTATCTCTGCTTCAATTGTCTGCAAAGAAAGAAGATGGGTCAGCACCGCATTAATGGTTGCAACATGAAAGTAAGCATATATAACAAGTAATGGTGCTCTCAGTACTAGCTGTGTAGGTTACAAGTAACGTAGTGAAACTAATTATAACTCAAGCAGGTCACACATCTTCGCACATGCATCCATCTATCAAAGTGCCATGCTTAAAATTCTTGCTCAAAAGAAAAGAAAGAGAGAAAATATCTGGTGAAAGGTGAGGAAAATCAAACGAGCATCGATGTTCATCAAGAAATGGAAAATGCAAATTATTTCTTTACCACTCTAATATGATAAAATCAAAGCTTGTGCTCTTGCTCAACCAAAAATAAAGGGTCATTACATATCAACTATGTGACAGGAACCCTACTTCTGTTTTTAACCACTTTAATTGTACATTCTTTGGTCAAGATTTGAAAGAAAGAGCTACCTCCAATACGCTCTTTACTTCCTGAATGACATAAGGATTGCTTGTTGCTTCTGGTTTCTTATCTTAATTTAGACTTGTGTGTTTTGGATTTTATGAATGTAATATGGTTAGCATATCCCTTTTCAGCAAGGCCTTTTCCTATAAGAACTGGGATCAAGACCTGAAAGCAGTATAAGGGGTTCCCTAAGCTATTCAAAAGGCATGTCTCACTTTACATCAATCAATTTATGCTTTAAGGTTTTCTCTATAAATCCTATATATTTTTCTAGTCAACAGTCTCCAGATGTTAGCCATTAAATTGTAGTAATTTGCAGTTTACCTTTGTTTTCTCATCCCACACTACATCACTGAACCAAGGTTAAATAAAGCTCGCGGCCCTGTGCCCATCATGGAAGTGTAGAAGGTTCACCAGAAACCACAAGCGCAGCTTCCAGACAGAAAGACATTAGAGAGCCCAATGTTGTTTCATTTTCAAAATTACTTGGCTGCTGTTTGAAATCATTTCTTGTTTTTTGGTTTTCCACACTTAATTTTAAAAAAAAATGTTTCTTGTTCTTTTCTTTTTATTCTCTGAAAACTGTTCATTGTTTTTTTAAAAATGTATGCAAAGGAAATTTTGTTTTATAAAATTAGTTTATGAAATATAACTGCAGACAATGATATGTCGTAGTTATGTTTAGGAAATATAATAATTTTTATAATCGTTGACATGGAAAAAAAAATAAAAGAACCAAACAAAAGAAAACCGCTACAAAGTTTTCGGATATTGCCGCTGGAGCAACCATATATACATTAAAGCACGAGATTTAATTAAGCCTGATCATGAACTAGCCAATTCTCGAAATAAAATTTTAAAAAAAATACAATTGATGAATAAAAGAAGATTAAAAAAAACTGAAAATAAGCTCACTTTAGCATCGATCATTTGTTTTAAGCGAAGAAGCAATCGAAGCGCCTCGTCCTTCGAATTGCAGAGATCGTGGTGATAGCGAAGCGCTTTTCTCTCAGACTCCATTACTCTGTTCGCTGCCTCTTTTGCCGTATTCAATATTATATCTGCGTACGCTTTCTTCAACGCCACCAGTTTCTACGCACAAAATCAAAACGATCAATATAAAATCAACGGAAACAAGTTACTGAAGAGGATGGGGTGATTTAGTAATTTCACCTCTGATTCTGCCATAGCTGCTGTGGAAAAATTTAAAGCGAGGGGCGTCGATGTTTCTCTCCGCTTCTGTTTGCTCTGTGGGTGTAAACTAGTAGGTCTGTTAGGTTTAGCAACTGAGAGACGGTAACAGCGGTATTACTCGATTACCCCTGGGTTGGAACTTGAATTACGAGAATGTAGAATGAATCTGGTAACTCTTTTTTGGACTCATTACCATGTTTGCTACCAAACGGTACCGCTCTATCAATTCCAGTATAATTCGAAATTGTGGGACCCAACTACACTCCTTTTTACCGAGGCGCGTTTGGCTGTGGTTTCCTTGTGACTCAATTTTCGAATTTCACAAACTCAAGGCGGGCTCCTTTATTTTCACGGGCCAATCGGGCCGCCCATTTTATGAATTGCTTATTGCTACTCTATTTCATTTTCTGACAGCGTTTCTCCATGAAAAAAAAACCAAAACAAAAACAATTTATGAAGGTGTTTATTGTTATGTAAATAAGACAGCATTATGTTATACTCAATAGTCTCTTTGTAAACAAAAATCTTGTATAATCAGACCTAAAAATAAATTATTGTGTTCTGACATGAAACTTTTTATTGTAGTCTTTTTGTTATACTCAATCTCTTATAATTAATGATTAGAGTGTGATTATAATTGTTTTTTAAATTATTTTTTATTTATAAATGTATTAAAATAATATTTTTTATTTTTTAAAAATTATTTTTGATAATAGTGTATAAAAATAATATTTTTTAAAAATTATTTTTGATAATAGTGAAAATAATATCAAAATATTAAAAAAAATTAATTTGAAGAAAAAAATTAAATTTTCATAAAAATATTTTTAAAATAAAAAAACAAATAAGTCAAGACTACGAATATAAAGGCATGGTAAGCATCAATGGTTAGCATCAATCCTGTCTCGATCTTGTGTTAGAGCATTAACTGTTGTAGTAGAATCAGATTCAGGAATGAGCTTTTTTATTCCCATGCTCCAAGCAATTTCCAATCCCATCAAGGTTGCAAACAATTCTGCTCGAACAGAGGTACAAGAATCTGTATTGAAAGCAAAACCACGAATCCATGCGCCAAAAATGTCCCGCATTAGACCTCCTGGACCTGCAATGCCTGCATTTCCTTTACTGCTTCCATTAACGTTTAATTTCACCCACTGTAGAGATGGGTATTTCCACCCGACCATAGGAGCAACAATCCATGGGAACGTCTTGATCCGTTTTGGTCCTTCCCATCTCTATATCAATTTCCACAGAGGAGTTATGACCTGTGGACTAGAACAAGCTTCCATTTGTGGTGTGTAAGCTCACTGAGTGGTGAAATTACCGCTAGTACATTGTCTTCAGTACTTCTCATCCCCTCCCAAATTCACAGCTAGTGGGGTATGGCTCGCCATGATCATTATTGCCTGCATGGGAAGCATATGGGCAAAAGGCACCATATCAGCCACCGATAAATCTGTAACTTTAGAAAACACCGCTTTGTCTATTGATCTTCCTAGCTAAATAGCTAAATTTGGGAAACATTCTTTGACAAAAATAACTTTGTCTTTGATCTACTCACTTTCTACCCAGAAGCATCACAAAAGGCATTCAAGCAGTTTATAACTAGATCTAATTGTACTGCTAAAAAAATAAGGCTACTAGCATCATATTTTAACGATGGATAATTTAGTTGTTAAATTCAGTAATAGATTTATAACGAATTACATATATATTATTTTTTTAATATTAACACGAGGCTTAGCAACAAAAAATTCATTGCTAAAGGGAACATAAAATTTACAATCAACTATATGTTACTGATTAAAAAATAATTATTTAAATCTTAATCTAAAACTAAAATTATATAGTCCGTTAATTAACTTTGACATTGTAAGATCTCAATCATTAATTAGCAATTCTAAACTACTTGCACTCTCTCCCATTCAGAAACGTAAACACAATAAGGAAACAAACAACCTATTAGAAAAATAATTAACTTACAGTGGATCTCTTAATATGAGAATTAAATAATAATAAAAACAAATATTAAGGTTAGAGAATCTATTAATAATATTAAAAATAAATGTAATATAATCTCTTTTTTATTACTTTACTGAAAACTATATACAAAGGAGATTCCATTCGAATGATTTGTTATTAATAGCTCATTATAAATTATTAACATGATCATATTAATTATTTTATTTAAGTAACATCAAACTTTTAAATATTATCAGGAATTCATGATGCTAACTTATATTAACAATAAATCAAGTTCCTTTCATAGCACATGTGTAGGTTATACTATATGATTGGATATGAAATACTAAATGTTATTCAACACAAATCTAAATTAACTATTTAACAAGCAAGGTATTGAGAATTAATAAAATAAAAATGATAAAACATGTTAATAGCAAGTTGTTTATGATATAAGCATTGAAGTCTATATTGAGTTTATATTATACTTATTCTAACACCATTAGTGAAACATTTTCATCTTGACATATTAAACTTAACTAAATATTATGAAGAAGAGAAACATAAATAAACAAGATGAGAACATAATTATATAAGTATAGTAAAGGAAATAAAAAGTATAAATAAGATATTAATGAAATTATAACATGAAATAAAACTAGAACATTAAAACTATAAAGAAAGAAAGCAAGTAAAGAAATGATCTTGATTTAAAAATGAAGATGTCTAAATATATGAAAAATACCTTTTTTTTATAAGCTAAAATTTAGAATTATTGATTTGATGACTAATTATTGAGTGGGTGACCACCTCCTGACTTGTGGACAACCCTTATTGAGTGGGTGACTACCTCTTGACTTGTGGACAACCTTTATCTTTTTGTGTAAACAAAATGTCATTGCTGACATTAGAATTTGAACATATAGTCTTTATAAAAATTCTGAGTATTTGTCTCAGTTTTCCAACAAAAAAAGAAGTTCATTTGGACTTCTAGAATTCGAGATATGGGCTGAATATTGAACAATGTTTGGGTTGTAGGACAGATTCAGACTTCTCTTTTAATGCTAAAATTTGGACTTCTAAACAACTGAATTGAGTTTTGGACTCTCATAAATGTTTTAGGCATATGTCTTAATTTTTTAGACATATAAACCAAACTAAAATCCAAGATCTATATCTTTAAATATAACCCAGTGATTGAATGATGTTTTAGTTTGAATTAAATAAGCATATCTTTTCTAAATTTAGTCATTTTTTTATCCTTTCACTTTCAATAGTTAAATAAATCAATCAATCCTTTGAATTGTGAAATATGCCTACATTTGAAATGAACATTTATCATAAATTAAAATTATCTTATATTATTAGACTTGTTATTATAAAATCTTGGTAAAAATATATTTTTAAATATTAATCAATCAACAAGAAAGTTTATTCGAGTTCTACCTCCTTAGGAGTACTGTGTATTGTTGATGAAAAAAATTATTTATAAATAATACATAATTGGGGTTAATTTAAGTATGTAAGAAATACCTAAAAAATATATCCTAGTAATTAATGAAGTTTTTTTGATGATTTATTACATAATGTTTAACTTTTAGATTAAGAAAAATATTAAATTAAATCACACTCTAAAATATTTGTTTCTAAAATGCTTATTGGTGTTATCATATTCATTAAATTAATATGGATGATCGATTGTGGATGTATCATCGTCTTATGGATAGCCGTCTTCGTCCTGAATATATTATAAGTGTTAGAAGATTTATCAATTTTTTGTTTTCAATTGATAAAAATGTATCTAGGGGAAAATTAAATGTCCTTATATGAGATGCAAAAATCAAAAGTTTTTTAAAGAAAAATTATGCTTGTAAGCACTTATTGATAAAAAGGTTTTTTTATCTTGTTATGAAAATTGGACTTTACATAGAGAGTCTTGTGTCACATAACGAATATTAGTTGGACCTTCATCGATTGTAATTAATCATGTTGTGAATGATGTTTGTCTAGAAAATTTATATAGAAATTTGGTTATGGATGCAATAGGGGTTGGTGATGCATACTTTAATGATAACGTGTCAAGTCATGTGATAACAGAGGAACTTCCAAATCTGGAAACAACTTTTTTCATAAACTTTTGAAAGATACAAAGGAGCCTTTGTAGGATGGGTATACCAAGCAATCC
The DNA here is from genome assembly GCF_000495115.2 of Populus euphratica. Lineage (NCBI taxonomy): Eukaryota > Viridiplantae > Streptophyta > Magnoliopsida > Malpighiales > Salicaceae > Populus > Populus euphratica. Next base: position 184,905 of record NW_011500016.1, on the reverse strand, counting down.
AAATTATCTACTTATATACAATTACTTAATATAAAGTCAACTTTAAATTTGACTCAAACTACCTTCAATAAATTTATTGATTTTACAAAAAGTTGAATGCCTAATGTGAAAATTTGGTATCAAATTTTTATGATGCCAAGAAATTTATATAGTCACTTGGACTTGCTTATGAGAAATATGATGTGTGTTCTAATTATTGCATGTTGTACTATGCGGCAGATGCAATGAAAATAATTTGTGAATTTTATGGAAATTCATGATAAAAAACCTACAAATTCAACTAGTAAAGGTTCTAATAAGGTGAAGAAGCAACTCAGATACTTTCCCTTGACATGAAAGCTTCAGAGACTATTCATGTCTCTATATCATGTCAAAAATATGACATGACATCATTTTTATAATTCAGATAATAGAGCTCTAGTACACCCATCTGATGACATGACATCATTTTTATAATTCAGATAATGGAGCTCTAGTACACCCATCTGATAGGAAGGAGTTTAATCATGTCCACTTAAGCTTTGCGTTAGATTTGAGAAATATTCGGTTATGTTTATGTACTGATGGGTTTTGTCCATTTGACATGTCTTCAAATGCATACTCTTGTTAACCAATAATTATGACTATTTATAATTTGTCTCTGTGGAAGTGCATGACTAAACTATTTATGTTTTTGGCAATAATGATTCCTAGGTGAAAAAATTCGGGGAAGAAGCTTGATGTTTTTCTAAGACCTTTGATTGATGAGTTAAATAATTTGTGGTATATTGGTGTTGAAACATATGATATATATGGAAAGAAAAATTTTCAATTAAAGGTGGTATGGATCATTAGTGACTTTCTAGAATATAACATGTTATCTGGTTGGAGTATTCATGACAATCTATCTTGATCTGAAACATAACAAGTCCTTTATATTAAAACATGTAGAGGAAACTATATTTTTTAATTGTTATTGATGATTCTTACCCATAAATCACCCATAAACATATCAATCAAACAAGTTTTTGAAAGGAGTAATTGAAAAGTTCCCTCCTTTACCCGTCTATTTGATTTGAAAATGTTAAATGAAGTGTTCAAGTTTACAGAAAGACATATTAGAAGTTCATCATATAATGATAAAATTCATGGCTTTGGTGTTAAGCATAATTAAGTGAAGAAAAATATTTTTTAGAAGCTTTTATACTAACATACAAATTTGATTTATTATAATTATTTTCTAGAAGCATTTCCATACTTTGAAATTTTATACATGTTTTTTACTTGGTATATATTATTTAATAGAAAAAAATAAAAATATACCTTTCCTGCATTTAATTTCACTTAGTAATTATCCAATTGTTATCTCTATTATAACTTTAACCAATTTCATAATCCCTTCTCAATAGTGAATTTCAACCTCCAGTACAATAATGAAAATGATATGAATTACGTTTAAATATATTAAAATAATATTTATTTTTTTAAATATTTTTTATTTAAAAATATATATTCAAATAATGTTTTTTAAATATAAATAAATATATATTCAAAATCTTGATTTAATTGAAAGTTAAAATTTTTAATTTCTAACCTAATTCTAATTTATTATATTCTTATTCTTAAAAAAAAAAGGGTGAAGTATAAGGCCCCGTTTGTTTGCAGAAAAGTAGTGTGTTTTTGGAAAGTAAATTCCGAGGACAGTGAATTTCAAGAAAGTGAATTCCAGAAAAGTATTTTCTGATATTTGGTAGTATAATAGAAAATGAACTGGAAAACACTTTCCAGTGTTTGGTTATATTATGGAAAATGAACTGGAAAATTATTTATTAATG
>NW_011500016.1:167644-183030 GCF_000495115.2 Populus euphratica | reverse complement strand
TAAATATTTAATCACTTACAATAAAAAAATAAAATCTAAAAAGTGTAATGATGAATTTTTTTTACTATATTTTATATTTATATATAGCTTATTTTATAAAATATAACTATATATGCCATATAATATTATAAAGATATAATCTTGTAAACTTTTTCATAAATAAAACCTATTAATTTTTTTTTCAATTTTAAAAGTTTAAAATATGTTTTTTTTTTTATATATGAAGAAAACTAAATTAGTTTATGGTTTAAAGATTTTTTTAACCAAGTAAGGGTTAAATTTTTGGGTTTTTTGGTATGGAGATTTTTTTTTAAATTAAATAAATATAAAAAATATTTTGATATTTTTTTTAGATAAAGATTGCTTCTTTTTTTCCTGTATAGGTAATTCATTAAAAATTAAATTTTATAATTTTTTTAAATAAAATATTTTTATTTATCTTTATGTCTTCTCTCCTCATGAGTCATAACCCTGAATAATGGCAGAGAAAAACAAAATTGAAAAACCTTTCAAAAATCAAGATTCCAGCCAAGACCCACTATTACAAGCTACTTTTTCAAGCTAAGAACTCAAGAAAGAAAAGCAAGGAACAATCAGAGAAACCAATAGGAGAAAAAGCTGCCCTATAGCACTCGACAGAATTGAAGAATTCACTCCACCAAACTTTTCCTTCACTTTTGACACCCAATTCAACACCTATTCTCAAGATTTCACACCCAAATTCGGATCTTTTAACTTAGTGCCATCAACGAAAAAAAGATTGGATGATATTGTTCTCTGTTTTTATTAGAGCTCAGAAAATAAAGAAGGTCATCAAGAAGACAAGCAGTAGGTAGGGGTTAGTGAAGAAAGAGTGGTTGGTATTAGCACATTGAGAAAGTCCATTGATGGGAGTAGAGAGAAGAAGCGAGAGAGTAGAGAATAATTTGATATTTATAATTTGATAAGAAGAAGCGAGAGAGTAGAGAGAAGAAGCGAGGGAGTAGAGAATAATTTGATATTTATATTTCAAAACAGTGCACGTTTTGTTAATAAAGAGAAATGAAAGTGTTTTCCTTAAAATAAAAAAAGAAAAACACTTTCCTCTCATAAAACCTTTTGTTTTCCTTTGACCAGAATTGAGTTTCCTTTGATTAATTTTCTTTATGTTCACCAAACATAGAAAAGTAGAGAAAATAGTTTTCAAGAATTTATTTTCTTGGAAACAAACAAGCATAAGTTAATTAGAATCTATAATTGAATTTAAAATAAATATAATTGACTGAATTTTACGATCAACCTTTTGATTTAAATCATAAAACTATTTTTAGTCAAAATTTATAAACTAACTTAAATCTAAATCCAAAAGTTATGCTAAAGACGGCATTTATAACGAAAAATAATAAAAAAACTAACTTAAATCAAGATATGAAGTTTACGCCAAACACCACGTAAATAAGTGCGTGTTTCCACTAACCTATTGCAAAATTGGAAACGAAGATTAATTACTACAATTCTCTCCAAGACTGGAAGGTAATATTTCGTAGAAGAAAGAGAAGCGCGAAACAGACAATGGCGGCAACCGATCCACAAAGGCAACTCCTAACCCTAATTCGTGACTTTGCTTCCGAGAAATCACAAGGAGGTGAGTGCCTCTACCCCTGTACTTTTCCTCGTTTAGTTTCGGAGAAAATGAAGGGAACAGAAATTAAATCTCACAGAATCCTCCTTTCATCTCATTCAAAACCATATTGCCTTGGGTACCGTTAATTGGAAGGAATAAGTAACCAGGGATTCATATGCTGACTTCCTACTTTCTTGGTTACCAAACACAGGCTTCTCGAGAAAATGCGGGAAAATAGTGGAAAATCTATCGATTGAGAGGCAAATATTATATGTTTTGTTATTTTATTTTGTTTTATAATTTTTCTCCGGTGTTGTAAATTTGTGTAGAGAGAAGAGTGGTTGGGCTAAAGAACCGAATAGTAGAGCTTGGATGTCAATTGGATGCGGCAAATGCAGAGATGGAAGAGGTGAAGCGTTTCAAAGAAACCACTGAGCTAGAGCTTAGAGGCTACGAATTTCAATTGGCTTTCAACGACGTATCTATTCAGACCCTAGAGGTTTGTTTTATTTATACTGCTTTACTTCAGTTTGAATTGTTTTTCTTCTTCTTCTTAAATTAAGATCGTCTTTAATACTTCCAGGCAAGGATTTCTCTGATTCAAGATGAAATATCTTCGGTTGGATCTGAAGTAGAGGGTCTTAAGGTAGTGATTATTGCGTGTTGCTTTCCTCTCCTTTTCTTCTTATTTTGGATTAAGTGAGATTACTTGCGCTTTTTCAGTCTTTTTTTTTCTGTTTCTGATTCTTGTTCACCTAATTGTATGGGACACTGGGCTTGGGCGCTATGAAGGATGAAGAAGGGGCTTCACGGTAAAGATTGCTATTTATTTTACTTAGTATTCTGCTACTTCTGATCACATGACCCATTGCCTCATCGAAATTGATTTAAGCAGTCGTATTAATTGCTGCTGTTTCTTTAACGTGTTTTTGTTGTTCATGTAGAGATGAGTTTATCCGCCAGATGTTTGAGCTCAATACTAAGATAAGGTTAGTCGCACTTACTGGGACATGTGTAAATTTGATTGGGAATTTGTGTTTGCATTAACAGATTGTACATGTAGCTTCCCGGTGTACAGTTGCATTCGTCTTTGGTTAATTTCATGTTTATTTGGAGACGTTTCCTCTTGAAAAATAAATTGCTGTGTGTGTGAGTGCATATGATATATGTTAATTGGTTTGATCTAGTTGCTAAACTGTAGAGAAAGGGATTAAAAAAACATACATCGTTGTACCTTATTGATTTGGTCAGATCAATCCCTCTACATGAAAAATGCTATAATTGACCCGTCTATCACTATGGATGGTAGCTCATTAAATCTTTTTGTTAGAGATCCTTGTTAGGTTGACTGGTTGAATTTGTTGCTCAAGCCATATTATTGGTTGACACGGTCAACTGCTGTGGATCTAGCAGTGGAATGGTTCAATTGTGTTGTTGTGATCGGGGACTAGAGGAAGGCGTTGAGGTTGTAACAGTGAAATTGACATGATGTGGATTTGTGACTAATCTAAGCGAGCATTTGTGTAGTTGAGAGTAGTAGATTGATTTGGGTATACAACTTAGATGTGGCAGTGGTGGTTCTTCATGTGGAAGAGAAACTGAGTTGGTTTGAGCTTGTGGTAGTGGTGTTTTACTTGGGTTTGTTTGTGGTGGATCCAGGTTGTAATTTTATGATGAGTTTTTTATTTAGTTAGGAAGTTGGTGTTGTCTTGATAAAATAAGTTGTTGGTTTTTCTTAATTCTTTAGTTTTAGTTTTTAACAGGTTTAATTTTTTTTAAGATCACAACCTTTCTATTAGTTCAGTAATTTTTACATTCAACAAATATGTTACTATTTTTTTTTATCCCCCTAGTTTTTTCATGTGTTTCCTTTCAATTTCTCAAAATTAGAGAATTAGGTCTAAGTGGGACCAGGTGGACATTTGTTAGCTACTCATTAGCTATCATTGGGTCAATCGATGTTGTTTTGTCAATCAATGAGGGATCATTTACATCCTTTTTTCTTGTAAAAGCATTGCTATGACCAGATCAATTTGGTATTACAAGGACATATGATAATTTTAAGTTGTAAAGAGGAAAGTAATTATACTGGACTAAAAGCCCATATAGTATCTGTTCTGATTACTTGTGTGGTGGCTTGGGGTGATATGGTTATCTTGGGCAGTGAAGGATACATGAACCATTAAACTCGATCATTGTATCAGAAAACTTATCTTAGTTTAGATTCCATTTTATTTGTCTCCTGTTAAGCCTTACAGGGAGAACCAAAGTTTCGTTCATTGTCCATCATGCTGATATTTCTTTAATAATTAATTTTCTTTTCCCTTTCCTTCCTAATATTCCTACTTGCTAATATTGTTTTTTTTTAACCTCTCTTAGGATCTTAATGTTTATTATTAAAATGAATCATACTGTCAAAACAGACATCACACACTTGTGAAAAACTTATTGGGGTCCGGGGGGGTTGATAATGACCTTACTTCAGGCAACGAGTCACGGTTTTGGGTTCTTGAACCTTCCCCTAGCTTGTAAGTTTGGGATGTACTAGTTGTTAGAATTGTTGCCATTAATATGCAACAATTATGAAAGAAGCATTTGCAACCTATTTTAAAAAAGAGGGATGCCATTGTCAAAAGGATACAATATTATGTGGGTAATTATCAAATAAGTTGCACAAATCATTGACAAAATGGTTGTAACCTATGTGCTACCACTATTAGTATCATAATTTATTGTCAAATTGTCTTACCTTTGATTTGGGGGGGGGTTGATAATGACCTTACTTCAGGCAACGGGTCACGGTTTTGGGTTCTTGAACCTTCCCCCAGCTTGTAAGTTTGGGATGTACTAGTTGTTAGAATTGTTGCCATTAATATGCAGCAATTATGAAAGAAGCATTTGCGGCCTATTTTAAAAAGGAGGGATGCCATTGTCAAAAGAATACAATATTGTGTGGGTAATTATCAAATAAATTGCACCAATCATTGACAAAATGGTTGTAACCTATGTGCTACCACTATTAGTGTCATAATTTATTGTCAAATTGTCTTACCTTTGATGTCTATTAATAAATGCATTATTTGAGAGAGAAAGTGAGGGAGGGAGTGAGAGTAGGAGGAAAAGAGAGGAGAGAAAGAGGATTGGCTACTAAGGCAACAACCCTGCTGCTTTATGCAGTAGTGTGTAAGAACAAAGAGAATTGAGTTGAGTGAAGTGATCCTCCTCATTCATGTGTTGTAACCCTTTTTATCTATCTCTAATAATATTGGCTCCTCCCGTAGATATAGGTGGTTTGCGAAACCACATTAAATATTATGTTAATGTGCTTGGTCTTCAATGAGCAATTATCAGAACATCGCCGATCGGAATTCTCAACAATTGGTATCAAAACATTTAGTTTAAAGTGGTGTTTGATCTTTACTAAAAAATAAAAGTTGTCAAAATTGTGTGTTGACCATACCACCATGTAGAGGAAAAAGAGACGAGCACATTGGTGAAAATGGTGAAAAATTATGATGCGGTACATGGTCGTACACACCCAGATGCGCTGATGAGGAGGCTGCCCACGGGCGTAGGCACGCCCCACGTATTTTTTTCGCTCAGATGGGCTGACTTGATTTGAATACCTGATGACCCGACCCACGTGATTAACTAGGATAGGGATGGCATCATCATGGTGTTAGCATGCAAGATTGGCATGCCATGTCAGCAACCTGTCGTTTGACATGTCAGCACAGTGGGACCTACTTGCCACGTCATTAGCTGCGAGTTAAGTTGAGCCAAGCCGCGAGCCGAGGTATTGGATCCAATATGGTTGATCCTATGTGCAACCGAATCTGATATTGAATCTGGGCCACTTATTAAGCTAGAATTGTTTTGATCAAATCTTAGCTATTTGAAATGCGATTTGGATGATTTTAGACTTGTTTCGAGCTAATTTAATCGTTTCGGATGCAATGGTACGGTTCGATTATTGAGATTTTGATCAAAAGTGATGGTGGTGAATTATTAAAAGAGATTGTCTTATCAGGAGGCATTTGAAGGTCATCATGGTAGTCGATGAAGATGAATAAGAAATTACACATGTTTGTCCTATTATATGTGCTGAACTGCTAAGTGGATTGGTTGCCTTGAGGGGAGGCAAAATTGTGACATTCTGAACACCCGATCATGTGGACAATTAGAGGTGTAGAGTGAAAATTAATGAAGATCAATCTTGACGAATTTAAGCACTTGTCTCGCCAGATATTGAGAAATCAGGTATAAAACTAAGATATTGTAGATCACTTGTAAAGGAAAGCTACAACAAAGCTAGCGAATGACTGTATATACAGAAAGACAATACGATAGATAGATATGGCTTAAGAAGTTCTGGCTAAAAGATCGGGTTTTAAGTGGGACCAATGTGACCCTTCTAGTTTTTCCTGGGAACTTACTTAGTTGAAGGATTATTCATACGATATTATTTTTGTATATGTAATATTTTGTAATAAAACTGTTGAAGACTAGCAAGATGACGACATAAAGGAACAGTTGGGTTCTGTATGTTTAAAGATCTAATAAAGTAGTGATTTCTAAAAAGAAGTTAGATTCGGTGACTGTAATTTTTGAGGGGAGAATTGATAAAGACTCTGATAATGGAAGAGAAATACAGTAAGAGCATAAAGATTGACACCTTATTTCGACTTGAATATATGTTGTGACAAGATTAGTTGCTGTCAAACATAAGCAAGGAATAGGGAGATGGAGGACAAAAATTGCACGAAGGCACACGAAGATTGTGCAGGAGTACTCGTAGGATCTAATGAGGTACTGTAATGAGATAACAGGTGCAAGGAAAAGAATTGTTCCCAGATGAAGCTTAAAACAGAGACCGTGTAGAAGTTGTACAACATGAAGTCTCTTGTGCTCTTGTTGAAGGCAACATGCGAAGACCTTTTCAATGTATGCAAGGATGGAAAGATGAGTTGTTGTAGAGACATCTAATTGAGGGGGTGCAAATGCCTGTGATAAAAGGCGACTGTCTATGAAAGACAAAGACACCAAAAGAGAGTTAGTGTGGGTGGAGCTATTAAGCAAAAAGGCGTAGAAGCTCCAAACATAGAAACTGAAATGGAGGATTGCGAGGAGTGTACCGCAACTCTTTTTTTCTATGTGATCAGTGATAGTGATCTCTACCATAGTTTATATGGTGATAGAGAATTTTTGAGCCATTTTGAAGCATCTCAATTGAAGAAGAATGCGATCGCCTATGAAAAGCAAAGGCACCTTGGAGAGGTGTGCGAGCCATAATATGAGCCCATGTTTAGATCACCCTCTAACAACGAACGAAGACACCTTATAAAAGGTGTGAAGGCCATGATTTGAGCTTAAGTTCAGAACCCCCCAGAGCTGATTTGATGACTAGATGTGAGTGGACAGGTATATGGATAACCAATGAAGTGGTTATGATAAGTATAAAAACAAATGCAAGATTGATTTTCATGGATATTGCCTCATATTAAAGATCAATGAGCTAGAAAACATTTACCTTGGATAATAAGTGGATGATTTGTGGAGCATTAAGACGCGATTGTTATGTAGAAGCAGAGGGCATACACAGGTTCTTAGAACAAGTTGATTTTTATCAAGATGGTGAGCTCGGTAATGACATCGTAACAATCAGAGGATAAAGACATATGGATCAACCTTTAATGGTTGCCCCCATGATTAAAGGTGGAGAGCTACCTGAATTTTTAGGACTAAGAGCGAGAGACTCACAGAGAAATAAAGTGTGGTTTATAGGGTGGAACAAAGGGTGGATGCCACTCCTGGATGAGTAGACTCTTGAAAGAGTGGTGAGCTCATGATCACATTAAAATATTCAAATAGTGACTATTGTACTTGGAAATAGAAATTTCTGTTTGAGAAGATATTGTAAATCTTGGTGTGAGGCTTGATAAATCATTCCGGGCCGAGCATGACTGATACGCTCGAAGGGAATGTTGTCCCAGAAACAAGCATTAACATTCTTCAGATAAGATATGGTAAATCATCTGATTGAAATTATCATTTGGAGTGAGCAAATGGGTGCTTGGGTGACTCTGGTGATTGAAAGGTTTGACAAGTACCTGTAAACTTGGTTGAAGACACTCTCAGGATGGTAAGCTTGGAAGAGCCGCGGGATGCAAGCTTATGCTGAAGAAGCAAGATGACAATTGCCCATATGAATGACAAAGGGGGTAATTGGTATCAGAGGAAAAAATTGTTGGGAATCCTAACCGGTGATATTCTGATAATTGCCTATTGAAGGCTAAATATATTAGCACAATATTTGACATGGTTTAACAAATTGCTTACATCTACGAGAGAGAAGTCAATATTATTAGAGATAAATAAAGAAAGGGTTACAACACACATGAAAAAGAAGGATCACTTTACTCAACTTAACTCCCTTTGTTTTTACACGCTACTGCACAAGGTAGCACGGCTACTGCCTTGGCAGCTATTTTTTTTTCTCTCCTCTCCTTTCCTCGTACTCTCACTCTCTCTCTCACACACACTTTTGCTCTCAAATAATACTTTTATTTATAGGTATCAATAACAAGACAACTTGACCATAAATTATGATACTAATAGTGACAACATATGGGTTGCAATCATTTTGTCAATGATTGGTACAACTTGTTTGATAATTACTCATCTATCATTATAGCCTTTTAACAATAGCATCCTTTTTTTTTAGAATAGATTGCAAATGCTTCTTTCATAATTAATACACATTAATAGCAACAATCCTAACAGAAGTTGTTGATTAGTAGATTGCAAATGCTTCTTTCATAATTAATGCACATTAATAGCAACAACTTCTGTTAGTTGTTGATTAACAATTTGTAATATAGGCTGAATTCTTTTGCAACCGTGTTTCCCAGCTAACATTGTGTAGGACAACTTGGTCCAATTTCACCTTTCATTACGAACCATTTGAACATCTATGAATAGAAAATGCCTGGCCATTGTGAGCTGCTTCATCTCTGTTTTGCTGCCAAAATTTATACTGGTTTGTGTAAGTTTTGATATTCATCACTACCTATTAGTTTTGCATTCAAGTCTTTTGAATTTGAAGCAAATTTTTCTTAGTCAAGGGTATGCTCGGGCTGCTTCTTGTTTGCTTTTTATAGAAATATCAAGGACTGGCATTATATACACGCATAAATCCCCCCTTTCATAATTGCATACAGCATGGATTTTTATGACTCAACCGCATTCCATCTGAATTACCCACGCTTTTATGACCTTTAACAACCTTATTAGCTTATCTTATGGTTTGAGTTTAAACCAATCTCTCTCTAAGTTCTTAAACTGTTGCATTCCTTGGATGCATGATTCTTTTAGCTTGGCCTTAAGGCTCGAGAACATCCCGCTGTCATTTTATTAAACAGAAAAGTAGAAAAGCAGGAAAAGAAAATCAAGAGCTTGTGCATTTCATGGTTTAATGCCAGTGCACCTTGTGAGAAAATGTGAAAGCAAATATATGGGTATCTTTAGAAGGCAATGCGGATATTAGAATTATTTTCTCAAATTAAATTTGAGGGAAAAAAAATTCAAAAGAGAAAAAAGAAGTGCTGGCATTTCAGATAAGCTGCAGAGAGGATGCTGTGTGAATGTAATATATAAATAGGTGTAGATTTTCTTCCTCATATCTCCTAACATTTTTGCTCATCTCAAACTATTGAAAATATAATTCTGATCTACAATTTTAACATGACTACCTATATGGGATATCCTTCATAATTGTTCCCTGTTCTCGATACAGGAAAGTTCACAGAACAGTTTGATCTATTTGCTTCGTTGTCCTCTCCATTTAAATGAATAATATGAATGTGATACTTTATATTTGAATGTACATTCTGGTAGTAGAGGAAAACTACTAATTTGTCAACTTATATGTTACTATAGGAAATTCCAAGCGGAAAAAGGACTCGAATCTCAGAAAAAGAGCAGCTTTGGAACTACAGCAGGTGATGCTCCTGTATAGAATATTTACAGCTCTAGCAGCTGAATCTGTTTCCATCTGTTAGTGTTTATATTTTTTTATGTTGATGTTAATTCATGAGTAATTTGAGTGGACTTCAACATCTTTTTTCACACAGTAAAATTTCTAAGCATCTTTGCCCATGGAAGCAGGCTTGCTGAACTGTACTGTATACTACCGGTGTGTTCTGGGAATGTTTGTTTTGTTTTTCAAAACTTTATGCTTGCTTTCATTTAAATATCATGTTCATCACAACAGATTATATAGACAACTGTTGTATCCATGAAAAAAAGGTCAGATAGGTACTTGAAAAATTCAAGGCAGTTGTATGCATTGTGGTTATTCAACCGCTATTGTCTTTTCCTTTTCCCTTCATGCATTCCTTAATGAGATATAGATTGGTACTTGTTGCTTTGGTTTCTATGTTGAGGGATTTCTGCCTTTATTTCATGAGCAGACTGCAAAGCTGAAAAGAAGGTAGTCACTGGTGTTGATCTAAGAGCTCTTAAGGATGTGCTTGCACATGTAGCTTCTCAAATAATTAAAGAGGAACAAGAATACCTAGCAGAGGAGAATATTCTAAAGCAGGTAAGAAGTTGGTTCAAGAGTTTTATACATGTTTTCTGTTGTTTATAGAAGAATTCTAGAGTGCCTCCTCAACAATTCTACCTACCTAAAAGTCGATGAAAGGTTTCTTTGAGAACAATTTTAGCTACCCGTTTCTTCGCAGGTCCAGGAGGAATATGTTGACCTTCAGAGGAAGGTTTCTCTGGTGGATGTGATAGTGAAAGAAACCGAACTATTGCAGGATTTAACAAGATATCCTTACAAACATCACATTGTGTGGAACTGGCTGTCTGTTCATGACTAACCATACTCTTTCTAGGAGAGAGATGAGTATCCAGGCAGTTAGTTAATGGTAAATGATATTGAGAGTAATGCCGAGACATATGAGCTGCCCATTAGAACAACTGACATGGAATTTCATCCTTCTAAAACTGCCATTTACAAAAATAGCTCTTAAAGATGTTTCTATAAGCTACTTATGAGCAGTTTTTCCAAGATGTTTCTAGAAGTTTTCTGAAGCTCATAACTCATTGATGTTAAATGGTGAGTTAATTTTATTTTTCTACCATCTCAACCATGAAAAAGAGCATTTATTTTTTTATTCTTACTTTTTTTACCAGTAAAGGGGGGAAAAACACCTGAAACTTTTTGTATACCAAAAGTAAAAGTGGACTGCGATGCTTTCCAGGAACATTTCTAGTAAAATATATGATGAATATGCACAAAATTTAAACATCTTTGACTGGAAACAAGCAGACTTCCGAGTTGGAACAGAATTGTGCTTCCCTTGGTGAGCAGTTGCAGGATAGATGCATATGTCCCATTTGTCGTGCAGATAATGTTGAGGCCCTGGGAGGCGTTCTTCAGGCAAACGAGGCAAATTGATTGTGAGTATTCTACTTGTTTTTGCTTCATCCTAACTATATACAAAATCTGCACTGAAATTTGGAAATTGCAGTTATTAGCATGTGTTACTATGTCGAATTTTTGATGGTCACAATTAGACTGGGAAGCTATTGTTCTATGTTCTATTGAAGCGTCTGATGGCCTCCGAAGTGGAGAGGTGTTCTCTGACTGTTTTTGGCATTTAGATTTTCATGGTAGACCTTTCCAGTATGTATCCTATAGTATTTCAATTTGTGAGTTAGATTTCTGCCTCTGGTCGTTCCTTATGACACATGATTAAAGGAAACAAATCATGTAGTTATTAACAGATGGTAGTCACTTTCATTTAATCAATTTTTACTTTCCAACGACTTCATCTAAAATTGCACTTTGAAACCTACTAAGTGAATTTCTTTTCTAAAAAGTAAAAAGTAAAAAAGATAACTAAAAACTGGGGCATTTTGGATCCCATTGACTAGAGCTTTAACTGTTGAGCTTTAACAGTTGAGTTTAATAACTTAGATTATGGATTTTATTGGGTTGAATTAATTTTTTATTTTATTATATGATATAAAATTTAAAAATTGATTTATTATATAAAGGGTAAAATTTAATAAGACCTTATGCTAAATAATGGAATTGAAAACAAAAAAAAAAAGATATAAAAGAAAGGCCCATTAATCAAGTTATGATTTTATTGGGTTGATTTTATTTTTTTATTTTACGAAGAAAATTATAAAAATTAATTTACCTAATATTAAAGAATAATTTTTTTTATAAAAAACTTATCTTAAATAATGGAATTAAAAAAAAAAAAACTAATATTAAAGAATAATTTTTTTTAAAAAAACTTATCTTAAATAATGGAATTTAAAAAAAAAAAAAACCAAAAGGTATTCTCTTCTATTAATACCTAGCCAACATGCTAAATTTACCTCTTCTTGGTTTATGAACTTTTAATTTTTTTATTTTAATATATGAAAAAACTAAAAATGATTTATTATTAATTTAATATTAAAAAATAAATTTTAATTAAAAAACCCATGCTTATTGATAGAATTAAAATAATAAAAAATACATATACCTGCTTTTCTAAAAAGACTAGATGTGGGGCTCTAGATAGTTCAGCATGCCTGACATGTATTTATTTAACTGTTAAGAAAAAAAATTATTTCAAGCAAATAATAAATATTGAAAAGTTAATAAAAAAATTAAGAAATATAGTTGTGTTTGGGTGTGTGGTAAATCCTAGTATTTAGGACTTATCTATTTTTATGTTTTAAAAATATTTTTTAAAAAATTTAATTTTTTTATTTTTTGCTTTAAATTATTTTTTAATTCTTAATCACCTTAATATTGAAATAAAAAATAATTTAAAAATAAAAAAATATTATTTTAATATATTTTCAAGTAAAAAGTATTTGAAAAAATTATTATTATTATTATTATATTTTTAAATATTTTTCTAGATTGAACACCACAATTAATTTTTTTTTAAAAAAGAAAGGCACAAGAAAGTACCGAAGCGTTGCCACTTCTACAATTTTTTTAACGACTTAAAACTTAAAAGCCGCCTAAAAATTAGGGCTCACTGTATTTGGTTTTTTAAATTTAATTTATACACTATTTCTACCTTCAAACATCTTACGGTCATCTTAAAAATATCTATGAGCTATTTTAATTTGTTTTTGTACCATTTCTAAAGATTAAATATCATCTAATTATTTACAAATATTGAATCAATTCAAAGGTTTTTAAAAATACATATTCTTTTCTCTCTTTCTCAACTCTCTCCCTTTACCATTTTCAATTTCTATGAGTGAAATATCTAGTTAAATAAATAATTTGAAACCCAACATATTAGGAAATATCCCAATCATAAATACCCATAATTCTAAAAAAAAAACTAAGCCTTTCCATTAGTTTTTATTGGCTTTTTTCTTTAATAAATTATTTAAAAAAAAAGAATAGGGAATTGACATTGAGAAATTAAAAAAAAAATGTTTAATTTATAGGTAATCAAATGTAAATTCTTCGAAAACAAGAGCAATGTGCAAGTTTGTAGTTGTTTAACTATATTTCTGCCTCATATTAATTAACCCTAATTTAACAAAAGGGCCGTTCTGCCTCATATTAATTAACCCTAATTTATTTTTAACAAAAGGGCCAGGCGTTAACAATAATTATCATATGACCTAAATCTTATTTGCTTATTGGATCCAGTTTATACATGTATATATATCCACCGTACTATTAGAAAATTAGCAAGTATAAATGAAAATATTAGAGAAAAAATTATGTCTGTATATTCTGATAACCTTTAATAATAGAATTTTTTATTTTTATACTTATCAGTACATATTGATAAAAAAATTTCATCAGTATATACCAAAGAAACAATAAAGGGTATTATAATGAGATTTAAAAATGTAAATCGTACAGCGTCATGATAGTTTTATCAACAAAATGATCAATGAAGTTACTGATAAAATAATTTTGTTTTAATGCCATCATTGATATTTAATTTATAAATTGAGCCCTTTTTTTATGCATTTTTTTCTGTAACAAACAACCACCCTATTCTTTTCCAATTTTAACATGGTTTAACATTTCATAACATATCTGGCGATCACAATACTCAATTTGTTAGCATATGTCTTCAGATTTAAATTTTATTAAGGATTTTTCACTTTAAACATGCAAATCTACCCTTTTTTTTTGTAGTGTATGTATTTTGTTTGGATACTTACTTATTTTATAGTTTTTCTCATACAAATTTATTATATGAATTTTTGATTTGTACATATTAGGGCTTGTTTTAGATTTTATAAAATTATATTTGTTTGTAAATTGATGACTTATGTTGAATTTTTGACTTGGGTATTTTATGATGAAATAAATAATGATTTATTTAACAAATCCATCTTATATTTTGTCAATTTTATTGTCGAGTTGAAATTTTTTTTATAATTATGTAGAAATTTGAATTTATGCAGATAATTGATAATGAATTAAAAGTGCTATTAAAATAGATCAAATAATTTGAGCTAAATCAATATTTTTGCAAATTATTTAGTTAATGTAGTAATTAATACATGTTGTCATCATTATTTTATATAGGTTTGATGTATGTAATAGATGTCATTCATAGATATATAGAAATTCACTACAAGGGTTGCAGAGGATAGATTAATTATTGTAATGAGGTTCATAGTTTTATTAATTACGTACTATCTAATCTGAAAAAATATTAGTAGAGTGAGTATTAGATGTTCATGTAAGAGATGTAAAAATAAAAATTTTCTTAATCCATATATTATAACGATGCATCTTCTACAAAAAAAAAAAGTTTATGGAGAAATACTCATGTTGATATGCACACAAAAAAATCATATGTTTCTCATAATATCATAGTGGAAAAGATGGTTGGGTCAATTTCTAATTCTAAGAACATGCATGAAGTTGTAGATGATAATAGTAATTATTATAAGAATATAGTTATGGATGCAATGAGAATGAATTAGGATCATGTCGCTTAATATTCAATTATAGATGAAGAATCTAATATAGACACAACTGGTTTTTTTTTAAAAAAAAGATTATGATGAATCATTAGGAGATAGTTACACGAATTACAGTAAATTATCAGCTATTGCATAAATGTTCAACATCAAAATAGATCATGAGTTAAGTGAGGCCAATTATGATAAAATTATCAAGTAGGTGAGAAGCATTTTATCTGAAGAGAACAGACTAAAAGAGAACTTCTATGTTGCTAAGTTCATAATGAAACCCCTTGATTTAGGATACCAAAAAATTAACATGTATCTAAACTTCTACATATTATACTACCTTGAAAATAAAGAGTTGATCGAGAGTGAAATACGTGAGCATTCTTGTTATAAACGTATAACTAATAGGGAAATTACTCATGTTGCACATAGAAAACTTAGATACTTCTCAACCATATCTAAATTGCAAAGGTTATTCATGTCACCAAAGATTATTGAGCATATGACATGACACTAATCACATGATGCAAAGGATGAAGTAATGATGCACCTTTTCGATGGTGAAGCCTAGAAACACCTTAACAATGTGCATCTTTATTCAGTGGAGACAAAGAACATGCATCATGTGTTATGTACAGATGGATTCAATCCATTGTGGTTATTTATTGTTCTTTATTTTAATTGGTCAATCATTAGGAGATAGTTACACGAATTACAATAAATTATCAGTTATTGCACAAATGTTCATTGACACGACTAAAAGGTTGATGTCTTCTCCCAAGTATAGGAGTGTCGAAGTAATAAA
>NW_011500016.1:139012-159636 GCF_000495115.2 Populus euphratica | reverse complement strand
TATTATTAGTATTATTATTGCTACTATTATTATTGTTGTTGTTATTGTTACTATTGTTGTTGTTTATAATTTATACAATTAACCTCCTTGTGGTTCGACCCCGGTCTTGCCAAGTTATTTATTACTTCGACACTCCTACACTTAGGAGAAGACATCAATCTTTTCGTCGTGTCACAATGATACTCACGGCTTACAACTTACCACTAGGGATATGTATACGACCAATGTTCATGTTTTTATCTATGGTCATCCCCAATCATAATAGTTCAGATTGAAATATAGATGTTTGTTTTCGATCTTAAATGATAAGTTAAAGTAGTTTTGATCATTTGGAACTTTAACTTATGATGTATCTAGAAATCAAAATTTTATGATGAAGGTAACTTTGATGTGAACTATCAATGATTTTCTAGCTTATGAAATGATTTCTAATTGGAACACACATGAAAAATTAACATGTTCATAGTGTATGGAAAATAACAGAGTATTCACGCCAACAAATAATGGTAAATCATCTATTTTAACTACTACCAACAATTCTTGTCAATGGATCACAAGTTCAGAAATGAATTTTTTATTGGCATAGTTGAAAAAGATGTTGTATCACCACTTTTTTCAAGTGAAAAATTGTATAACGTGGTATCAGAGTATGGTGATATTAAGTTTGGTTTTCAATTTGGCAAACAAAAGTTTCATGGTTTTGGTTTAACCTATAATTGGATAAAATGAAGTATTTTCTTAGAGAGTTCTTATTGAAATACCAATATTTAGTGCCATAATCTTGATGTCATGCACTTAGAAAAGAATGTGTTTAAGAATATTTTCAACATAGTTATGGACATGAAGGTGAAGACAAAAGACAACATTAATACTGGAATAAATATAACTTTGTTTTGTCATTATAAAAATATAGAGTTTGTTTCTGTTGAGTCACACGTCATAAAGCCCAAAGTCAACTTCACTCTGGTAATGTTCACCATGTTCATTATAAACAGGTATACCAATGAAATGTATTTGTTAGTATATTCTAGAGACTGTAGAAATTATTCTCTTTCTCTTTAACACTGTTCATGGTGTTCATTATATACGGGTGCACTGACAAAATGTGTCTATTGATATATTCAGAGACCATGAGAACTATTCACCTCTCAATGCAGCGATAATTAATGATGTTTTAACTATTCAATTTTTTTTACCAATAAAATCATTGATGAAATGAAAAACTGTCAGAAATATTTGGATGGGCTTTCTTAAAGTTTTCATGCAAGTTGAAAATTTTCATTTAATTTTATAGATAAAATCACCAATAAAAATATTAAAATATTAATATTTATTTGCTCGTCGATAATTTTATCGATAAAATTAAAATAAAAGACTCGAATCATGACAAATTGAGGCTTCATCTTATTCCTTCTTCTCTCTTCTTCTTTCACACACATGTTTCTCTCTTATCTTCTCTTTTCTCTCTCTTTCTCACCAAAGATCAAGCATTCTTTTCTCTTCTAATTTTAAGGTATGTTGTCTTTCTTTATTTTTCCTTTTATTTTTGTTTTTTTTTTTCAATTAGGAGCCAAAATAAAGCATGCTATTAAGGTAAGTGTTTTTCATTCCATTTTCTTCTTCTTGGTAAGTGTTTTTCATTCCATTTTCTTCTTTTTTTGTGTTTTTTTTTTCATTATTTTTATTCAATTTTGTGTTCTTAATAATTTTATGAATTAATAAATGACATGAAATTTAGTTGTTATTGAAATAATTTTTACATTATGTTGTTGAATTTTAATTATTTTTTTTAAATGTTGTTCAATTTCAATTAAATATGTAGGAATAATTTTAATTATTATTTTGTATTTATTCCATTTAGAATAAATTTGTGTAAATTTAGGATTAAAAATATTGTCACTTAGAAGTAATTGTGTTAAATTTCAATTATTATTGTAATAATTTTTGCATTATTTTGTTGAATTTTAGTTGTTCTATTTTTCAATTTCTTTGGTCTAATTTTCAACCAAATGTGTATGATTAATTTTAATTATTATTTTAAATTTTTGTAAATTTAAAATAATTTGTTGTAAATTTATGATTAAAAATATTATCATGTAGAAAATAAAAATCGTCTATGAAATTGAATGATGTTAAATTGCTAAAATTGAATAAAATCAATTGGTTTATTATACATATGTTGTGTATTTGCAGGTTTAAAATTTTTTGGTAGTCTCCTATGTAGGAGAAATGCTTATTTTTAAAAAGTAAGAATTGTTTAATTTTTTATCTGTTTATTTATGTAGGTGCCCAGGAGAAAGTCTATTGCACTCCACGAGGAGATGTTCACTACTTGTTCTTTCTAGTAGTGACATGATCAAAAGATAAAATAACCTGACAAGATTGAGATCGAATCATGGGGAGGTAAACTAGAAAAAATTATAAACAACAAATGAAAAGGAGTTGAAAAGAACTTTTGAGATGTAATATTGATGTAAGGATTAAATAAGAATAAAACAATTGTCAAGGTTATAGGATCCACTAATGGTATTTCAAATAAGTATAATATAAACTCTCTTTATTATTCAACTAGAAATCACCAACTAGAAATCATAATATTCCAATCAAATTATAAATTAGTAACATGATTATATTAATTATCTTATTTGAGTAATGTCAATACTTATAAATATGGTCAGGTATTCATAATGATAACTTATGTTAACAACAAATTAAGTTTGTTTCATACCTTGAGTATCGGTTATATTATACAATAGGTTATGAAAATACCAAGTATTTGTTATATCAAAGGTTGTACAATACAAATCTAAATTAACCATTTAACAAGGTATTAAAAGTGAGTAACTTAATAAATACAAAACATGTTAGTATTAAACATTAAAGTTTATGTTGAGTTTATATTATAATTATTCCTATACCATTAGTGTATCCTTTTCACATTGATAAAAATAACTTAGCTAAATATTATGAAGAAGAAAAACATAAATAAAAAATATAATAACATAAACATGATAAAAAATTAATGAAGTATAGTAAAGGAAATTAAAAGAATAAATAAAAAATTAATATAACATAAAATAAAACTTGAACATTACAATAGACAAAAAGAGAGTAATCTTGATCTGAACATCAAATTGTCTAAATGTATAGTAAATGCGTTCTTTTATAGACTAAAATTCAAAAATATTGATTTGATTACTAATTTTTGAGTGGATAGCTACCTCTTAACTTGGTGATGACTATTATCTTATTGTTTGAATAAAACATCATTGCTAACATCATAATTTAAATAGATAATCTTTATAAAAGTTATGGGCATTTATCTTAGCTTTTCAACAAAATAAGAATGAGCTTATTTGGACTTATAGAACTCGAGATATGAGCTGAACATTGAACAATGTCTGGTTGTAGGACAGATTCTGACTTCTTTTTTGTTGCTACGATTTGAACTTGAAAATGATCGTTTTGAATCTTGAACTCTTCATGAAAGTTTTAGACCTATTTTTAGATTTACATCTATATAAATCATACCTAAATCTATGTTATGCAGCTCCAGTTATGATCCAATAACCAAATGATGTTTCAGTTTTACTCGAACCAACATCTCTTCTTTAAGCTTAACCCTTTCTTTGTCTTTTCACTTTTAATAATTAAACACATCAATTAATTCTTTAAATTGTGAGATATGCCTGCATTTAAAATAAATATTTACCATAAATTAAAGATATCTTATGTTATCAGATTTGTTATTATAAAATATGCTCAAGCTAGGGAATTTAATGATAATTTAAGTGCAATATGATGATATAAAATCTTAATAAAAAAAAACTTTTAAGTATTAATCAAGTAACAATGTTGATGACATAAGTCATTAGGTGCTGACCAAGAACTTGCACCAGAGGCAAAAGCATCAACTCATAATACACGTTAAAAATACACTTTTAAGTATTAATCAAGTAACAATATTGATGACATAAGTCATTAGGTGCTGATCAAGAACTTGCACCTGAGGCAAAAGCATCAACTCATAATACACGTTTATCAAGTGCGATGTCACAACGTCAAGGGGTCTTTTCTTAACAGGATCCATTTACCTGCAAGTACAAGGCTCCGTGGAATGATGACTTTTTCATGTAAGTTTGTTTTGCTTTTACAATGACATGTTTAATATTTTTTGAAAAAATAATATCATTTAACAAATGCAATTTCAGGTTTACAAACATTGAGGATGCTAAAACAATAACATCAACCTTTAAATCATCGATGAAAATTTCATTATTTAAATGAAGCCAGTTTTCCAAACATCTTGAATAGAAACTACAAGTCGATGCATAGTTTTCAAGGTTCAATGTTGATATCAATTTAAATATATGTTTTATAATAATTTGGATCATTGATTTAAATTACTAAAATTTTTGTTTTATAAATTTTTACTTCAAGTGAAAAATTGAATGGGAGAGAGTTGATGATAATGTTACGAGGAGGGTTTGAGAGAATCACACTGCAATTAGGTAAGATCAAATTCAACATATATATTTTTTTTTAAATTCCAAATATTAAATTTGTTTTTTATTTACTATCAAATAATTAATTTGTACCATATAGGTCGCATGATTTTTTATATGAAGTGCAAAAGAAAGCCAAAAAAATATGCAAATAAAAGAGAGCTTTCAGGCTAGGACGACATATCAGTTTGGAAGAATTTCAAACTGTCGTATGTCTTATAAATTGTATAAGCAAAACACATTCAACACTTGACATTCACGTGTTTCACTCAACGACCACAATCTAGTATAGATAATCGGAAACAACATGCTCACTATTCTATTACCATACACATCAATAGCTTTGTTTCGTTCATTTCGCATGTGAAGCGGATGGTAGAAATTTTTTTATTACATCCTTTTTTTATTATTTTTTTTATAAATATATTTAACTGATAATATTTTTTATTATAGGCTATGATTTTTAAACGCGAGCCAAGGTTGATGGAGCTTTTTGTTTAAACACATGTGTGGAGTGATGAATGCCACATCAACCTTTTCGTCGTGTCAATAGCCAAGCTTCAAAAAAAGATGCAGCAGTTCGCTGATAGCCGAGCTCGATACTTTATGATATGTTTGTTTTAATCATTTTTTTCTTAAGTTATTATTTCATTGAATTTGATGAATTTATTTTTTCTTTCCAACATACATATAATAACTGGTTAAAGGAGAGATACGAGGATAATCCCTCAATTTATTTATTTGAATTTATAGTTGGAGGCAGGATTGTTTGGTTGGCTCGATAGAAGTCGGTGTATGAACTTTATAACACTACAACTGAGAATTTATGGATGAATTGTAATGCTTTAATGGTGGATGCTCACAATCAATTCTGAGTGTTCAAACTTTAGAGTTTGCGGCAATGTTAGACCAACGAGTATAGGATATTAGACGATCCATCTTAATAATAAAATATGAAAGATTCACTGCTGATTATAAAAAACTCCACCTATTGGTAATGGAGATGAGATCACATATATATGATTTATGTGCACTCTCCCATTGTCTTGGTAACGTTCAGCCCCATCCTCCTCCTTCAATGCCTTCTATATTTTATATTCATTGTATTTGAATATAATTGTTTAAATTTATAATAAATATTTGAATTTATTTGCTAATTTATTTGATTTTAATTATTTTCTACTTCTGTTCAATATATTTTCTTAAAAAATATTTTTAAAGTATTACTGACGGGGTTATTGATGACACAACTCCATTGGTATATTCTAAAGAGTTGAAAAAGAATTGATGTAAATACCACAATTATTGATAAGGTTATCGACAAAACTAAATCGTGAGTATATTCTAGAGAGTTTGAAAAAAAGTATTGTAAATATCATTGCTATTGTTAATGCACCGATAACATTATAGATGTTATTTTGATAGTGATATGTTATATTTACTAATAGATATTCTAACATACAAAAGGGGTAAATTTTTTTAGATGTATTTTATTTATCTATAAATCTATCAATATATTTATTACCAATAGATTCATCAACTGGTCGCTCTTAGGTTTGTTTTTCTTTTCAATATTTTCATGCAACTCAAGTTTCTAAATTGATCAGTCTAAAACTTTTTTTATCCATGGCCATGTTTGTTTTCCGAAAATTGATTTTCGGGAAACCACTTTCCAAATTTTTTTGTGTTTATTTGTCATTAGAAAAGTTGGTCAATGGAAAACACTTTCCAGTCAAAGGAAAATTTGGATTGGTTTCCATGAAAGTGTTTTCCTAAAAAATTGAGGCGGAAAACACTTTTTAAAAGTTGTGAAAAATTTAGAAATATCATATTATTTGTTGATTATATCAAATTTGATCCTCAAACTTTTAACTGCTATATATATTTTATTTTGAATATTTTAATTTTTAATTTTATCTCTTAAAATTTAATTTTTATATTAACTTTGGCACTCATTTTTATAATTGTTATTTATTTTTTCCTTATTATTTTTTTATTAAAATTTTTTATTTATCAAATTTGATCCTCATTCTTTTGATTGTTACTTATTTTATTTGAAATAATTTATGAAATGTTAACTTTTATTACTTTAATTTCTTCATCTTTTTTTTTATTTTTTAGATTTGATATTTATTATTTTAATTATTATTTATTTTA
This sequence comes from Populus euphratica, assembly GCF_000495115.2. Taxonomy (NCBI): domain Eukaryota; kingdom Viridiplantae; phylum Streptophyta; class Magnoliopsida; order Malpighiales; family Salicaceae; genus Populus; species Populus euphratica. The sequence continues at coordinate 152,974 of NW_011500016.1, read as the reverse complement.
CTTGAGATAATTTATGAATTATATTTTTTTCAATTTGATTCTCATTCAATCTTTTTATTTATAAGATTTAATCCTTATTATTTTAATAAACTTGAGAAAAATAAAAAAAATTAATAAGTTATTTTTCAGTTTATTTTTTATGATATAACCAAATATTAAAAAATATTTTTTTAATTTATTTTTTATTACAGTATCAAATATCATAAAATAATTTATTTTTTTAGAATTTACTTTTTAAAATTTCACTTTAAATAAAATCTATTTTATTGTAAATAAACAGGTGTAAAAAAGCGATAGATTCTTAGCATGGCTGGCGTTCCTGTAGCTGATGAAGAATTAATAAATTCCTCTTGGCAGTACTTCCTTCCCTGTGGTGACGAAGATGGAGGAATATTTGATGGATGTCGACTCAACTATGGATGAGTCTAAGACCAATGATGGGTCATCAGGGGCCCCAGAAAGTGTTGCTAAACAGTTGATTATTCCTGATGTGGTGGTGTCACTGTTAGGGCTACTTTGCTTCCGCATTTGCTAGGCCTTAGGGTTAGATCATGTCCATTGATTTAAGTAGGTAGTCCAGGGTTTTTTTTTTTTTTTTATTTGGGTGTTTTATTAGGTAATGGGTACATAGAAAAAACATGTAAATTAAATTTTGATTATCCTCGTCCAACTGTAGCTTTTCTCTTTATATATATATATATTTGGGTGTTTTATTTGATGTGTTAAATATGCTTGCTAAGATGACTATCTAGATTCTAGCCTCTCTTGGTCAGATTGCCATTGGCACTGCAATTTCTCTCTTGGAAAACAATGCCATTCTGTTACCGATTTATTTTTCTTGAGTTTTAACATCAATGGTTAAACAGTTGTGTAACTAGATAGACATATTTTTTAAATATATATTTTATTCAGAAATATATTAATATATATATTTTTATTTTTTTAATATTATTTTTAATATTAACACATTGAAATGATTTAAAAACATACAAAAAAATTATTTAAAATAAAAAAATTATTTTTTAAAAAACACTAAAATAAATAGACCTCGATATTAACATGAAAAATTTAATTTTCCTCCATAAAATTTTAATTTATCTATCACATGGTTATTATTATTTTAGAATTTCATAATTCATTCCAAAAAATTTTTTTTCAACCCTTAAAGGTTAATTTTTAAAAAAATATTAGAGAAAATAGGCTCAGATTGTTAATTTTTTATTCATTTATCTTATATTTTATAGAGAGATTAAAGGCTATTTTAGATTTGAAAATTGATTTGTAAAGGTTTATATAGTGATTTCATATAAAAACAAGTTAAAAAATTAGCTTTTGGGATTCCAAAACTCAAACCTCAATTCAATTTTTTTAGATCACTAGAGATAATAAAAAAAATAAAATTAAAAAAAAATAAAAAATCATTTTCACAGTAAACAACATGTTATCAATGTAAAAAAAAGACAACAATAACTGAACGAACCTTAAAATCTTTTTCCCATGCACACAAACCTGGGTTTTTGGGTTTCTGTTATAGTAATAAAATGAACGTTATTTTTTTTCTCGTGAAAAAAAATAATTTTTAAAATAAAATAAATAAAAAAGATATAAAATTAAAAAGGATAATAGGAGTTGAATGTTTTCGTGTAAATCTCTTCTTCTTTTTTCCATTCTTAAGAGAAAGACTAGCTTTCCATTCTAGTATAATTAATTGGTTGATATATTCTATAATTTATTTTATTAATTTATAAAAACATATTTATAAAATTGACACATTATTTTATTTGAAGCCAGTAATGCACAACATGGTTGAAAAAAATGTGCATAAATAGTAGCGAGACCCTTGGCTAAGTGCTTGTTTGGTACCGCAACGTAATTGATTTGAAAATAAACCATAGCTTGTAAATGTTGATTTAAAAAAAAAATTACTATAAATGAATCCCATAATAAATTACATATGAAATACAGGAAAAAAACAATAAATTGATATTTTTTTACGCGGATAGAAAGGAGACCATACTACATTGTTTAGTGAACAGTGAAGCATGCCTCAATTGTTCATTGAACAATGAAGGCTGCTACAGTGGAGCATAGCTTTATTATTTTAGCCGGACTGGGTCCGGTCCAACGCGTAAAATATATATTAAACCGGGTCTGACCTAGTAAAATAAAAAATATATTTTTTATTTTTTAATTATGTTTTATTCACTTGATGATGTAGTATTTGCAGAATTTAATCGCAATTCTAATTTTATTCTTGATAATATTTTACAAGTTATGTTGTTGCATGTTTAAGAAACCAAGAAAATTATCAAATATATTTAGACATGATGAAATTATAGATAGTTGAATGAAATAATAAAAAATATTTTATATAAAGTATTATTTATTTCATGATGTAATAACAATAGTTAAATCTATAATATTTCAATTAAAACCCATCAATATTAATATATATTATTTTATAACCTTAATTTCAAAAGCATTTTTAACCAAACACATTAAATTACTTTTTATTTAACCTTAATTTTAATCACAATTTTAATCAAATATATATTTTTCTAACTTAATTTCAACTAAAAATATTTTTTACATAACAATTGTTTTCAAATTACAACTATAATAACTATTTTGATTGAATTTTCCAAACTGTTACGAGTCTCGTTAGCAATAAAGCCCATGTTTATTTATACATCTAGAAATTATGGAACACACAAAGTCCATGCAAATCCAAATTGAAGCATTGCTTCTTTTTTTCCCCTTTTAGTTCCTTGAAATTTTTTTTTGGCCCTTTGGTTATTAATTAAATTGTATTTATTTGTAAGTTTATTTCCCTGATTCTCTATAGGATCTTTTTTGATTTGTTCCAATGTTAAATTTAAAATTGATTTTATAAAATATAATTTTTGGTTATTGTTAGAAAAAATTAAAAGATGAATGATCAAAATTGATATAAAAAAGAGTTTTTTTCATTTAAAGTATAAAAACTTCAATTTGATGCTTTAAATTTCAATTCTAACATATTTTATCTTTGTTTTTTTTTTGCTTTTATATTTAATCTTAAATTTTAATTTTATTACATTTCAATCCCCACATGTTGTTTAAAGATACAAGAGAAAATCATCAGAAAAAAAGGAGCAAGAAAATATTAATTAATTATAATTTTATTATAAAAAATCAATTTTAATATTAATGAATTTATCTCTGTGGAGTTCAATGAAAATGTTGTTGCCCTTTAATTACGTTGAAAAAATTAAATTGAAACTCACATATTTTTTTTATAAGGTTTTATTTTTTTAAGAATGATTAAATAATATTTTAGAGTTGAAAATGTATATTTTAATATTTGTAGGATGATTTTAAAATATTTTAAATAAGGTAATAATTAGATTTTTAGAATTACAAAATCCAGACTACCATTTTCAATTATCGAAAAGTGAACAGTAGACGACACACAACTACCCAAGCATATAACCTATCATCAAATCTATTAAAAAAATTAGACGGATAACATATGGTATATTAATTTTATTTTTGTAAAGCAAAACTAGTTGTTTGGGCCTGATATTTGAGGCCCAATAGCGCCTTGCACTTTTTTTTTTTTTTAAATTTTGATTTGTTTTGGTTTTTTAATTTAAGTTTTAAATAATATTCCTATGCATTTTGAGGAGTATTCCTTGCCTCACAGAATTGTACATACAACACGCCTTTTAGTTACGACTGCTTTGTGTTTCGTTATTCTGCTTCGATGAGATCTGACTCACTGTAAACACATAAAGAGCAAACCGAAGTGAGTTTTTCTTTCGTTTAATTCCGTCCATGTCCTGAAAACCAAAACAAGGTTTTCCCCTTATTTTCTTTGTTTCGCAGAGATGAAGAGAATGAGAGATGATATTTTCTCAGCCCCTGCGCCTGCCCCTGCCTCTCAATTTAAACGGCCCTTAACTTCGACACGTGGAGAATCGTAACTTCCCTTTCTCTTTCTTTGGAATTCGTTTGTTTATTGTGTTAATTTCATTTTTAGCCTGCTGTTTCTTGATTGGAATTATTTTGATTGTTAAAGCTACGGGCAAACACAAATCCCTGGCGGTGGTGGCGGCGGAGGTAGTGGTAATTCGCAGAAACTAACTACCACCGACGCCTTACAATATCTAAAGGAAGTAAAGGACATGTTTCAAGACCAGAAGGAAAAATATGACATGTTCCTTGAAGTCATGAAAGATTTCAAGGCTCAAAGGTAAATTATTTATCATGATCGTCATTAATTATGTATTCGACATTATTATTATTATTATTATTATTTAATGTACTGTCTTTTTGTAGAACTGACACTTCCGGTGTCATTGTAAGAGTAAAGGAGTTATTCAAAGGTCATAATAACTTGATCTTTGGATTCAACACCTTCTTGCCCAAGGGATATGAAATAACCCTAGATGAGGAGGAGGCAGCTCCGCCAAAGAAAACTGTTGAATTTAACCAAGCTATCAATTTTGTAAACAAAATAAAGGTGATATATATTGCTATTCTTGTTGTATCTGGAAATGGTTGCCTTTTGTTTTCCATAACTTTGACTGACAGATTTTTTTCATACAGAAACGTTTCCAAAATGATGAACGTGTTTATAAATCATTTCTAGACATTTTGAATATGTACCGGAAGGAACACAAGGACATAAATGAGGTCTACAGTGAGGTAGAGCATTATGTTGTTGATTGTTTCTTTGTTTTGAGCACTACTTTCTATTCACACGGAAACTTTTGCTGTACAAATATTTCAAGTACTCTTAGCTGTTCTCTTCTGATCATCTTTCAGGTTTCAGCTCTTTTTGAGGACCATCATGATTTGCTTGATGAGTTTGCTAGATTTTTGCCAGATACTTCAGCAACACCCATGACACATACTGTTCCATATGCTCGGAATTCTAACCAGCATTACAATGAACGGAATTCTACGGCACCCTCCGCACCACAAGCACAAATAGACAAGGTAATTTGCACATATTCTTTGTTTTTCCTTTTTATAGGGAATAGCAGGTTAATAAACCTTTTGTGATCATAATGTATCATTTATTTTGAGTGGGCAGCATTAGCAGCCTAACCTTAACCTTATTAACAAAAAACTAAAAGAGCAGGGATTGTACTTTATAATTTCTATTAATTTTTTTTGGTTAGATTATCCCAGTCTTATGACCTAGATCATGGGTTTCACCAGTTAACTCGATTTTTTCCCCTCCTTTTCCTAATTTACATTTTTTCTCAATTTCATATTGGGCTTCATGATTTGTTTTTGTTTGTTTTCTATAGGGTTATTCCTATCTCATTACTCAAGTTACAGGTTTAAAAGGTTAATCTGAGTTTACTCGAGTCGTTTTTATGTCATTTTTAATTGATTTTTCAATTTCAATTACATTCTTCAATATTAAGTTTATTAGGGGATCATGCTTTATAATTTGTTTTAATTTGCTTTGTATTGGGTTATCTCGGTCTCATCGGCTGAGTTATGGGTTTGATAAGTTAATCATGGTTAACTTGGGTCATTTCCCCACCTTTTTAGTTGTTTTTTTTTTTTTTTTTTAATTTCATCCTTCAACATTGAGTTTATTGGAAATTGAACTTTATAATCTGTTTTAATTTATTTTCTATAGGATTATCATGGTCTTATAATCTTGCATGTGGATTGACAGGTTAACCTGGTTGATCTAACTTGCTCTAATATGTTGTCGTTTAGATATTTAAAAAAAATATCATCTTGAATATTTATTTTGAGTCAATCTATGTTTTTACTGGTCATCTGAGTTATTTTTGGACCTGTCAAGTCGACCGAGTTGCACTGGATCAATCCCAACAGCTATTTTTTTTTTCTACTAGAAAAAATATTAGCAGCGCCTATTCTTTTTTTTTTTTTTTTTCTGATGTTAGAAAAATGATTCGACCTGCAATGTAGCACAGTTGATCATCTGTTTTTAAATGGATTCTGAATATTTTGCAAATGGATCTCTTTCTTTAGCAGCATCGGCGTGACAAAGTTTCCTCTTCCCATGCTGAGTGTGACCTTAGTGTTGATCGACCAGAGATGGAAGATGACAAAGGAATGGTGAAAGTGCTCAAGGAGCAGAGAAAGCGTGCTGACAAGGAGAATTGGGATAGGAGAATTCGTGATCAGGATGATAGGGAGCCTGAGCATGATAGCAGTAGAGACTTCAGCTTGCAACCTTTTCTTGAGAAAAGGAACCCTTCCCAGAAGGTGGAAGGTTTTGGAAATTCTAACTTTGCTGGTTATGATGACAAAGACAAGATAAAGAGTGAGTCACTGATGCCATTACCAAAATAAATGTCTTGCACATATTTTTATATGTTGCATGTACTACATGGAGTTTCTTTCCTCTACTTTTTTCTTTCTTTATTTATCTCTTTTTGTTTGTCTCTCTTTTTTTGTGCTGAATCAGTTTTAATTCTCCCCTTTGGGGAACAATGAAATATTGATGAACAACACACATTTCACCTATTGCTAGCACTTGCACCGTCCTATGTATTTGGCTTGAGGGGGCTGAACCCTCGAAGTCATATTTATGTACTATGTGATGAGTGATTTAGTTTAGAGCAGTGGCATTCTCAAGTTATGGTTTGCTGTCCTTATTCACTGACATAGCCAGTTCTATGTGTGAATATTTATTGAATGCTAGAGGGGACTCAGGTTCTCCCTAAGAACTCTTCATTTTCTCTATGAAGAAAAGGAAGACTTGGTTTTTGCATGACTTTGTTATATGATCAACATTATTCGTCTAGGGGTGCTAGTCTTTTGGATTTTTAAAAATATCAGATTTTTTTTTCTTTTGCCTTTCCACATCATCTCCTGTTATAGAAAGTTTCTCATTTTCCAACTTATTAGTTTTTGTTATAGAAAGTTTCTCATTTTCCAACTAATTAGTTTTTTAATTTTTGGGTATCTCAATTCTTATGCCAGGCATCTACAACCAAGAATTTGTTTTCTTTGAGAAAGTCAAGGAGAAGTTGGGAAATGGAGATGATTATCAAGCATTCTTGAAGTGCCTTAACATTTATAACCAAGGGATTATTGAAAAGAGCGAGTTAAAAAATTTGGTATGTGGTAGACCAAACAGCTCTCAAGGTCTTTTGAAGTCGTTTAAGTAGTTTTTTTAATCTCTGCAGAGGCCAAGCATGTGCATGTATCTCCCTTTATGTTTTTACCTTGGTACTTAAATTAAGATATTATGAATTGTAATGCCAAAAGCGACCTTGTCAGGTGAAAAGTTTCTACAATATGATTGGTTGGATTTTCTCCCCTTGCCCAGATTATTCTTTTGAGGCTTGATAATGGAAATTATAGTATTGATCCATTTCACAAATCTTAAGTTCAAGCTATAAATCCTAAAAACCCATTTTATGGTATCAAATATCCAAGTGCGCAATGAATGGTGTCATAGGTTAAGGTTATTAGCCAAGTACTAACCAATTGAAATGACCTGTGTAAATGCCTCTTTGCATCTCTAAATCTAGAATGGTTTCAGGTGATGTTTTCTAGCCACATGGGCAAGTGGATCCTGTTACAATTTACATTTTACATCATGAAAGTTAATGTGTTCGGGGTTCTGATGATTTGACAATGTTTGGTAAAGCTTTGGCTTGTCCTCGGGCCACTTAAGGCCACCTAGTGCACCAGAAAACTGATGGGCTGGGGACTTTTGATTTGGCTTCCTAATGTATCTTGAATACCCATGCTTAAGTTGGATTTGAATTGACAAATGACGTTGATCTTTAATATCAATTTTGGCATGATTAGGGTTCTATCATGTAAATTTTAGTTTAATAAGGAAGAAATTTCCTCATTTGGATTTCTCTTGTTGCACATGTAGTTAAAACCTCTCTGTTTTTCAGGTGACTGATTTACTTGGAAAGTATCCTGATCTTATGGAAGAGTTCATTGATCACCTGGAGTGTGATGGGCATATTGGTAATTAACAAAAAGCATTTTGACTGTTGCAGTTTACTCTTTAGATTTCACTCTGAAACATTGATCTTGCTTCCATTTGATTCTTTTTAATGCCACTTAATAAAATATCCTTGCAGATGGGTTCCTTGCTGGTGTTACAAGCAAAAGTATGTCAAATGATATATGTCTCCCCTGTTAACCTTATTATTAAACTGTCAGTCTTCATTTATCTTTTCTGATGTCTTGGGATTCAATGTTCCAAAATTTTGTAAAATGTGATGGATCTTATTGCTGATTGCAGAATCCCTGGGTAACGATGGACAAGCATCCAGATCTATGAAACTAGAGGACAAGGAAAAGGAGCAGAAGCAAATAGACGGAGCTAAAGAGAAGGAAAAATGCAGGGAGAAGTATATGGCTAAATCCATTCAGGAGCTTGACCTTTCTAACTGTGAACGTTGTACTCCTAGTTATCGGTTTCTACCAGATGACGTATGAAATTTCAAATGAATGCTTTGTTGATATTGATATTTTAACAAGTTCTATGGTGATGTGCAAGTTGGTGCTTGGTTCTTTGCAGTATCCAATATCTTCAGCAAGCCAGAGATCGGAGCTTGGTGCTCAAGTGTTGAATGATCACTGGGTCTCTGTAACATCAGGAAGTGAGGACTACTCTTTTAAACATATGCGTAGAAATCAGTTTGAAGAAAGTTTGTTTAGATGTGAAGACGATAGGTAAAATGTTTTTGTGGTGTACCACATTCCTTGTTTTTCCATGTTACTCCGTTACTTTTTGGGAGCAAATAATTCAGAGTCTGTGTTCTGTTTTGTATTTTTTTTTTTGTTAGATTTGAGCTGGACATGTTGTTGGATTCTGTGAGCTCCACTACCAAACGTGCAGAAGAATTGTTTAATGGCATAAACGAAAATAAAGTAGAAACCTCAATCCATATTGAAGATCACTTTACCGGTTTGTATTTGGAGCAGACTATGAATTAACATAATTTGCAGTTATTATTATAATTAATGTTATTCATATAATGTTATGGTGGTTGTTTTTGTTACTGCTATTTATTTTTGCTATTACTATTCCCTATCTGACTTTTATATTTCTGACTAGCATGTTTTCTCTTCTCTGCTTTGCCTTTGCATTGCAGCTCTAAACTTAAGGTGTATAGAGCGGTTATATGGTGACCATGGTCTTGATGTGATGGAAATATTGCGGAAAAACCCAAGTCTTGCATTGCCTGTTATTTTAACTCGTCTGAAGCAGAAACAAGAGGAGTGGACTAGGTGTCGTACTGATTTTAACAAGGTTTGGGCTGAAATTTATGTGAAAAACCATTACAAATCACTAGATCATCGCAGCTTCTACTTCAAGCAACAAGATTCAAAGAACTTGAGCACAAAATGTAAGTTGAATTTCAATATTCAAATTGTGTCAATTGTATATGTTATGTTTACTGGTACTCTTCCCATTGGATCATTCACCAGTTTGTATACTTAAATCAAGATTTTGGTTAATGTTCACTATTACCATCAACAACAGAGTTATGGAAAGAAAATAACCTCTTTAGGATGCAGCTATGCAGCCAAAAAAATGTAATTTTTTCCTGCTGTTTCAATCATTCTTTGCATTATGTGCACCTTGGGCATATTCTCCAATGGAACATTTGATAGAAGGGGGAAGTGGGTGACAATTTTTCGCTCGTGTTCAGTGAACTAATATGTTAATAGATAAATACTCTAGGGAAGTACTATTTGGCAAAAATGTATTCAAATGTCACCCTTCTGTTCAGGCGCAGTTTTAATCTTGTAATAGCCACTTCTCTCTTTCTGTGCCCGTATCTAACCCAATTAATTGTTAGTACATTGTCATGTTCCTTCTTATCTATAAGTTCAACCATACATAAAAAGCATTCTACACAGTTTACACTCTCACCTAACTATTACTCTTGAAACATTTCACTCAATTTTTTTCACCTGCTGAAAGAAACCTAATGCTTAATTGAATAATTGATTACTAAAGACTGACTTGGTTGTGTTTGTTCTGGAATAATTATGAGAGAGAAATGTTTCTCAGGAGCTTTTAGTAAGCATGACTAAAAGCTTACCTGATTACTCCCATTGATTATATCTGTGCATGGGTCAGCTTAGGGCATTTTAGTTTTGAGCCCAGTAACGTGCAAAGAGTGTACTCTGTCAAAGGATGTGCACAAATAGTATCAGTTTTCGCTTTTCCACTCATTTATATGTGCATGAAACGATGTAATTAGGAAATGCAAATGAACTAGTAGACATTGTTTCTTCGGCTTCCCCTTTTTGTTTCCAACAATTTCTTATTGGTGAAATATTTGAAATAGAGCTTATACAATCTTGGACAGTTTATGCAATAGTTTATGTGATGCTGCATGTGAAGAGCTTTTCTTTAAAGATAAATTTTAAGCAATTTTCACTATGTTGTAACATGCATTTTACATCTTTTATATGGGTCCACGCTATGCTCATTGATCTTTAAAATACAGCATTGGTGGCTGAGATCAAGGAGCTGAAAGAAAAACAGCAGAGAGAGGATGGTGTTCTTCTTGCTTACGCCACTGGAAAAAGACAACCTTTGGTTCCAAATTTGAAATATAATTACCCAGATAAAAAAATTCATGAAGACTTGTATATACTTGTCCAATATTCCTGTAAAGAGGTTTGCACAACCAAAGAACAATTAAATAAAGTTATAAGACTTTGGACTAACTTCGTGGAACCAATGCTGGGTATTGTTTCTCATCCTGATGGCTCGGAGAGTTGTGAAGGTGAAGGGAAACCAAAGCATCCTCTCATGAATTGTACTTCATCAAGCATAGCAGAAAAGGATGGAAGTCCTAATGCTGTTCCTGCGATATCAACTTTTAAGCAAGCAAAATCACCTAGCAATGGAGATGAAAACATGTTGCAAGAACTAGGAAACCTTTGCAAGCTCAGTTTGAAAAGTTCAGATAAATTAGCTAAGGAAGATAGCTTATGTGAACTTGATCATGTTGGTAAGGAAGATGGAGCACTTAATGTGCTTAGGCCAGAAAGAGAGCAGAAAGATAAAGTTGTGACTGACAGAGCATCTGGATTTAACATACAAGGAGTAGCAGATACCAAAACATCATTTCTGATAGGATCAGAATGTGGTCGTGAAAGGAACAGTGCTGGGGAGATAGCAGGTGTGTATTGGATCACCTGCACAATACCTATTCTCTTTTCTTGGTGTTCTGTTAATTCTGAGCTAGTTATCTGTGTTATCTTCTGATAATGTTGTGATACTGACATTAGTTAGAATTTCAAGGTTCAGGTTCAACTTTGTCTGTGCCAGGTGGCGATGCTATTGACCGCCAACACAAAGCTGGTATTGATGCTGGACCTTCTTCAGAGGTATGATGACTTTTATCAGTTTTGACAAATTCAAGACCCTGCATGCCATGCCTAGAGTAGATACAGTAATTGGTAAATGGTTTCACATTATGCAACTTGGTTCTTCATTTCGGCATAATTTTTTCTGCCTCATGTTCTATCTTCTTTAACAGTAGAGGTGAATTGTTGATTTTATTTCTTTGTTGGCATAGGGTGAGATTGTTGTAAAATCAGTTTTACCTGCAAATGAAGGAGTAAGGGATGGTGCTAAAAATGATAGATGTCATGGAGAATCCACTGGACCATCCAAAATTGAGAAGGAAGAAGGCGAGTTATCCCCTAATGGTGATATTGAAGAGGATAATTTCGATGCCTATGGAGATACTGGCTTGCAGGCTATTGCCACAGGAAAGAATAGTGTTGGATGCATGCGGCATGGATCTGGAAATGATGAGGACTTACACACTCAGGATATCGTAGAAGGACATGATGCTGATGATGAGGATAGTGGAAATGTTTCGGAGGCTCGTGATGCTGCATCAAGCAGCGAGTCTGCTGGTGATGAGTGCTCCCGGGAAGAGCTTGAGGATGATGAAGTAGAACGTGATGATGCGAAAGCTGAGAGTGAAGGTGAAGCTGAGGGGATGGTTGATACACAGTATAACGGAGGAGATGCACCATTCCCAGAACACTCTCTCATGTCTGTTAAGCCCCTTGCAAAGCATGTTCCAACAGATTTAATTAACGAGAAAAGGAGAGATTCCTGGGTTTTCTATGGAAATGATGATTTTTATGTGCTTTTCAGGCTTCATCAGGTATAGCAAGATTCACAATGCACATACAAAGAAATTTGTGTTTCTTTTGTAATTTTCTATTTTTGGTGATTTTAAAGTGCCTTTTATGGTTGTCTTTGAATTTGTAGATCCTCTATGACCGTATTTTATCAGCAAAAGTGAATTCATCTGGTGCTGAAATCAAATGGAGAACTTCCAAGGATGATAGTTCTCCTGCTCCTTATGCCAGGTCGTTAACATTCTCTTTTTGGTTGGTTTTGAATATTAAATGCATATTAACACTCTGTGTTTGTCGACTTCTGCAGATTTATGAGTGCACTATACAGTTTACTAGATGGATCTGTTGATAATGCGAAGTTTGAGGATGAGTGCAGAGCTATTATTGGAAATCAGTCATATGTGTTATTCACACTGGACAAGTTAATATATAAATTAGTCAAACAGGTTTGCTCACAGCAATTTCTTTCTCCATGTATTTTTACAAGGTTTTCCTGAAAAGTTTGTAATTGTAGTTATCTTGTAGCTCCAAACTGTTGCAACTGATGAGATGGCTAGTAAGCTTCTTCAATTGTATGAATACGAAATATCCCGGGAATCTGAAAGCTTCAATGATTTGGTGTATTATGACAACATGCGGTTTTTCCTTCATGAGGAGAACATATATCGGTTGGAATTTGTAAGTCCTTTTTCCTTGCATTTGTGTGTGTATTATTTGAGGTGATTTTATTGGTGTATTATTTTGTCTGTAGTTCCCACTTGATTTGACCATTGATGATTTTTTGGGTCTCCACAGTCATCTGCTCCATCTGTGTTATCCACCCAGCTGATGGACAATGTAACTGAGAAATCTGAAGTGTTGGCAGTTTGCATGGATCCAACTTTTTCTGCATATTTGCATAATGATTATCTCTCTGTCTATCCTATAAAAATGGAGTCGGATGACATTACACTGATGAGGTATTGACATTATGCTTCAGATATCCACGCTTACAAGGTTTTTTTTTTTTTTTTGGTATTTATTATCAGCAATAGCTGTGCAATACTGTTTATAAGTTCCATTAAAGTGCAAGCAGCATGTGTTAACGGGCTTAGATTGCACTCCTTTATTCTCTGACTTAAGCTGTCTCGTTAGACACTTGAAACTACTTGATCTGTGCACTTCTCTATCAATAATAATAATAATAATAAAAAGGAATGAAAACTAAGAAAAGGAAAGGCCAAGACTTCTATTTATTCGTTGTCTTCAAATAGATTCTAGTGCAATAAATAAGTTTGATAAAAGCATCCTGCTGATCTGTATTCCGATCTCTACCATGGCTAGTTCAGCCATGTGTAATTGTTTGCTAGAGCCATTCACATTTTGAAAGGAATGTCTCTTTCCTTTGTGTAGTTCTAGAATATGATATCCAAAAAAAAAAAAAAAGTTCTAGAATATGATGGCTAGAAAGGATTTTGAAATCAATTGATGGTATATGACTCTTTATCTGCAGAAACAAGCGGAAATATGCTGGCCTAGATGAATTTTCTGCCTTAAGCATGGCCATGGAAGGTGTTAAAATGTTCAATGGTTTGGAGTGTAAGGTTGCCTGCAATTCATGCAAGGTATCTTCTTTTTTCTGTGCAAATTATCACTGCTTTACATTCTTGCAAGGTTTCTTCCTTTTTTTCTACATTCATGTCTGCTTCAACACCAGTCAAGAAACCTGCACGTTGCTTGGGTTTTCATTTAATTCTGGGCTAGCATTACCCTAAAACTTAGAATAAAAATCAAGACCTAGATAATTTTCCAGCAAATCGTGAAATTACATGGACCGCCCCCCACCCCCTC